>NC_136262.1:220252635-220332080 GCF_964187855.1 Myxine glutinosa | reverse complement strand
CCCAAAAAAGATGTCTTTTTAGGGGGTAATCGAGTTCAAGCTACATCTTCTCCGAGGGGTTTGGTGGAATCTGACAGGGGGTTCGATATTTGGTTAGGCCAATGTCATGTGTCTAGCCCCACGGAGCTCGATTTTTCATTTTTCATTTCATTTTTCACCGAATTTTCGGTATTGTGTGGCTAACTAACCTCATAACTGATTATACATTATTTTCTATCTCATTTCAAGGTCAGTAACCTTCGCTTTAACATTTCCGGGCCTGGCCTGTCCGGGCCTGTTTCGGTTATAGTCCGTCCTTTCTCATTGAATACCGCTCGCTCGTGAACCATCGTCGTCTCCTGACTTGTGATGCTTTTAATCGTCATTGTAGGTCTTTTTCAAACTGAAGAGAAAGGTTATAGGGAACACACGACGATTGCGAATATAACACTTTTGTTTGGATCAATTTTACACTACGTCTTGCTTAATTATATAGGGTTTTTTTAAAATCGATTTTTCCTAAACTTTTTTCCAATTTCACTCTATATTTCGACATAATTATTTCGGTCATGAGTTCCGATCGTAAAAATATTGAATCAGATTTAGAATATCAGCTTTGAATAAGCCAAGATGATGATCTTGACAGGAGCCAATCACAGTGCACCTAGCCTCACACAACCAATCAGCGTAATCGCTATAACAGACAAATGGACAGCTATCTTTGTCATAAATAAGTTTGTACATATATAAATACACACAGTCGTGGCCGAAAACATTGGCACGCATGCACTTTTTTCAAATAATGTACCATTTCTTCCAGAAAATTGTTCAAATTAATAAATATTTTGGTATCCACATATGTATTTCTTTAGTTTGCAGTGGAACAAAACAAAAAAAGCTTAAAGAATAACTAAATTTTAGCTTATTCCACACAGAAATCCTAAAATGGCCCGGACAATATTATTGGCACATTTTAGAAGTTGTTAGAAATAATTAGATTTCAAGCAGGTGATTCTCCTTTACTTTGGAATTGAACTCACTTGTGGTGAGTTGCAGGTGCATGCAATATAAAAATCACTCATTCAACCAGTTTGAATAGAGAAAAGGAGTCATTCTGCTGTTTGGTGTCACTGTGTACCACAATGAGCATGGAGAAAAGAAAGAAAACCAGAGAATTTTCTCAAATTTCCCATCTCCTTTGAAGACCCGAAAATTTTACCACTCAATACAGTAAACATACTTGGTATTACCAAGACATCAAATATATCATGGAAAACTCAAATTGTACAAATAGCTAAGTCTGCCTCTAAAATCTAGGAATCCTCTTCAGATGTCGAAGATTCTTCTCCTCTGAACAGTTATTCCGATTATATAAAGGATTGATTCATCCTCGTATCATATTTAATTATAATAATAATAAAGGAGTCTTATATAGCCCCATCAAGCAGAGTTAACGACCCTCGTGGCGCTTTACATTATCATGCGAACGCACACACACCGCACACACATAAACATACACACACACAGACACACCTTCACTCTTGCCCTATTCCTCTCCCTCCCCATTCAAAACCCACAGATGTGTACTCCCCCTCCTCCTCCCCTCCCTCCCCCGCACATGTACACAGACATACTCTCGATCTCTGTCTCACCTCAAACCAAAGGGAAAACAGGACTTAGTCTTTAAAAGACTTGTGAAACAGATAGGTTTTGAGGGAGGTTTTAAAGGCAGGAAGAGAGTCAACATGTCGAACAGAGGAAGGCAAGTCATTCCAGAGCAGAGGTGCAGCAAAGGAAAAGGTTTTCTCGCCAAACGACTTGGTGCTGGTGTGCGGCGGCTCTAAGGTCATAGAATCGTCGCTTGAACGAAGCCGTCGCCGAGGTTCATAGAGAGTGAGCAAATCGGAGAGATAGTGAGGTCCCGTTACACACAATGATTTATAACATAGTGTGCAAATTTTGTATTGCACACGAGCAGAGACAGGCAGCCAGTGTAAAGATTCAAGGAGCGGAGTAACATGGTCAGACTTCTTCGCCTTACGGGACAAGACGAGCAGCAGAGTTTTCAACCTTTTTTTTTTCTTTTTTTTTTGTATACAACATCGAGGCTCGTGAAAGAGCTAACATTAATCACACAAAAAGACAAACCGACACACAAAACACAAAAAACAAGGGGAGCGGCAGACAAGATGGGGAGAGAGGGGGAAGGACACAAACACAACATTTGAGAGCAGGGACATCGGGAAGACTTGGGGGGAGGTGGGAGAGGAATAAAACATATGAACACTGCAAGGACTCTGGGGTGAATTACCGGGGGTAGAAAAGATCAAGGTTTTCGATGGGGGAAGATAAGAGATGGTGGTGAACAGCTGTTTTAAAGACCTGGAGGGAGGAGTGGGATTGAAGGGAGTGGGGGAGTTTGTTCCAGAGGCGGGAGAAAAGGGGAATGAAAGAGTGAAGGTGAGCAGAGAGCCTAGACTTTGGCAGTTTAACCATAAGAGGGTTGCAGGCAGATCTTGTGCGACCTGAAGGAATATTGGGGGGACAGAGCACAGAGAGAGCTGGGGGAACAAGGCCGGAGAGGAGTCGGTAGAAGACAGAAAGACCACCAACCTGCCTGCGGTGAGTGAGTGAAAGGCCCTCGGAGTTGACTACATCGCAGGAGATTTCAATGATTCTGAAAGCTTTGGCCTCAACAGCGTGAAGCCGAGCAAGGTGTGAGGCAGGAGCACCAGCCCAGATGGGGGAACAGTATTCCATTGAGCTGCGGATGAAAGCCTTGTATGTGGTGAGGAGCTCAGGTGTGCCAAGGAAGGACTTCGCATGATGGAGGATTCCCAGTCAGCGACTGGCTTTGGAGGCCAGCTTGGAAATGTGGTTTTCCCAAGAAAGATCATGGCAGATAGTGAGACCCTAAAGCTTGAGCGACAGAACTTCTTGGAGAGGATTGTTGAGAAAGTAGATGAGAGGGTTGTCCAGTCGGTCCTTTCGGAGAGACATTGTAAGAGTGTGAGATTTGTCAGGATTGAAAGAAATGTTCCACTTGTTTGACCAGTCTGTGATTTTGTCCAGGTCTGCAGAGAGTGAGGAGGCTGCAGACTGCCGATCTGAGGGATGAGGAATGGAGCGGCAGATAGTGGAGTCATCAGCAAAGAGATAAAGAGGATTTTCCAGAGAGTCGTAGAGGTCATTGATGAAGACCAGAAATAGCACAGGGCCCAGAACACTACCTTGGGGAACTCCAGCCAGAACAGGAAGGGAAGATGAGAGAAATCCATTCAGGGCCACACGTTGCCTACGACCAGAGAGGAAATCCGCAAGCCATGAGTGGAGATTTCCCTGAATACCATAGGTGGTGAGTTTGGTGAGCAGAGCTGGGTGCCAGACCGTATCGAAGGCACGTGATATGTCAAGTGAGACAGCTCTGATTTCCTGTTTGGCATTGAGGACCTCCATCCATTGTTGAGACAGCAGAAGCAACATGTCCAGAGTAGAATTACCTGGTCTGAATCCAAATTGATGATCAGAGATCAAGCCATTGGAGAAGAGGAAGGATTTGATATCTGAAGCAATGATGGATTCCATGACTGCTGATAATTGGGAGCAGGCTGATTGGTCTGTAGTTGCAAGGATCTGTTTTTGCACCTTTTTGTGTAAAGCGGTAATGTTTGCTGATTTCCAATATGCTGGCAGATGACCTTGAGCAAAAGAGAGGGTGAAAAGAACAGAGAGAGGGTGAGATAGAGCGGCAGAGCAGGATTTTAGGACCCGAGGGCTGATGCCATCTGGTCCAGTTGCAGAATCAGAGTCGAGGTTTGATAAAAACTTCTCCACCTTGTCAGGAGAGAAGGACACAGAGTCCAGGAGCAGTTGGGTTCGACTGGGAAAGGTGGGAACAGAGAGAGATGGGTTTGGGACACAAGATTTTGAGGCAAACACAGAGTTGAGGCATTCGGCTTTGTCACGTGCGGTGTCAACTGTGTAGCCATTTGAGGTAAGGGAGGGGATGGAGGGGGAACAAACACCAGAAACGGATTTGACCAGACGCCACCAGGATTTGGAGGAAGGAGACAGGTTTGAGAGTTCAATCTTGAGTGTGGAGAGATAGTGCTTCCTGGCACTCCTGAGGGTAGAAACACACTTGTTTCGAGCTTGGTGGAAGGAACTGAGATTGCCTTCAGTTGGATTTGCCTTCCAAGACGCAAAGGCAAGTTGTTTCAGGGCAACTGCCTCACCACAAGATTCAGTGTACCATGGACGGGAGGAAGGGTAAGACAACTGAAGATGAGATGGGATAAATCTGTGCATGAGAGAGAGGAGTTTGCTTTGGAAGAATTCCCAGGAAGAATTGATGTCAGAGGCATTAGAGATGGAAGACCAGTCCAGTTGATTGATGGCTGCTTGCAGACCATGCCAGTCGGCCTGAGTGAAATGCCAGACTCGTCGGCGCTGAGGAGGTTCTCTGAGAATGGCCAGTGAGATGTCCACTTTAACAAGCACATGATCAGAAGAACCGATTGGAGCAGAAGAAGAGCAGCAGACATTTGCAGGGAAGTTAGTCATAACCAAGTCCAGAAGAGAAGATACTCCATTGACTGAGATCCGGGTCGGGAAATTGACAGATTGTGTCAGTCCCAATGAGACGCAGAAGTCCTTTGCTGAGGTGCCATGGCTGGTGAGAGATGAACCCACACCCAGCCAGCTGGCATGATGACAGTTGAAGTCGCCACATATGAGGAAGAGAGAGTTTGGATGAGTTGATAGAAGTTGGTCCATGTTGTCCGACAGAGAAATGTAAATGGAGTCATCACTGTTTGGAGGACGGTACAGAACACATATGAACAAAAGGTGGGAGCGGAGAGGAAGCCGTAGCCAGGGGTACTCCTGTGGGTGGGGTGGAGAGAGGGCAGTGCAGGGAGAGTGAGGAAGAGAGTTTTTGATAAAGATAGCCACCCCACCACCAGGACGAGGATCAGGTCTATCCTACCGGAGGAGGGAGTAACCAGGAAGAGATATTAAGGAATCAGAGACATCTTGAAGGAGGAAAGTTTCTGTTAAGCAGATCAAGTCTGGATTTTCAGAAGCAACCTGAATGGAGAGATCAATCAGGTTTGAGCGAAGGCCCCGGATGTTTGAGGTCCATACCGTTAGTGAGGAGAGAGGGGGAGCATTGGGTGCAGGACAGGGGAGGGGAGGGGTAGGGTCAGATGAAGGATGAGAGGGGGATGTAGGAAGAGCAGTTGATAGTGTGTCAGAGATTACAGAAGAGTTACAAGAAAGGGAAGGATGAGGAGGACGAAAGGTTTGATGGTGATGGAATGAGGCACAGTGAGAGTTTGTTTGAGGGGGGGCAGAGGAAAGTAGAAGGTTGGGGAGGTGGAGGTATGACATAGGAGGGAGAGGAAGTGGGGAGGAGGCAGCTTTGAGAAGGAGGTGGGAGGAGGGAGAATTTGGGAGGGATGGTTGGGGGGGGGAGATTTGAAGGGGAGGGGCAAGGGGGGAGTTTAGAAAGTGGATGATTAATGAAAGATGAACATCTATCTATAATTCCACTAATCTCTGTGTGTATGTTTGTATGTATGTTTGTATGTATGTTTGTCTGTGACCGCTGTTTCTCGACAACTACCGGTCCGATATACTTGAAACTTGCCAGGTATATTGCTGGGGACCCGAGGATGTGCCTTTTCAAGGTTTTAAATTAATCGCAGAAGTAGTTACCGAGCTATGTCCAAAAAACGATTCAACCAATCAGAGAGCAGCGAGCTATCACGTGTGCCGAACGTGGCGAACAGACTCTGCCTCGGATGGCACATTTGAGAGCGTATTCATTTATTTCCCGTCGGCAAACTATGTTGGCGCTATGTTGGCGTTAAACTATGTTTTAAAACTAATTAAAACTAATTTGCGATTCTTTCGCTTTCCTGCGATATGCGACCTTCCGGAGCTCCTGTGAGAGCGTGCGCCATTACGGATAGTACGGGTACGGGCATGCCATATGTTGGCGTTAAACTATGTTTTAAAACTAATTAAAACCATTTCATGTAAATAGAGGGGGGGGGGGGGGGATTGTCACTGTACTCGCAAGCCGTTCGCCGTTCGCTTTGGCGTTGCGAATGGACCAAAACATTTCATGAACCAAACCATTTCATGTAAAGCGTTCGCCGTTCGCTTTGGCGTTGCGAATGGACCAAAACATTTCATGGACCAAACCATTTCATGTAAATAGAGGGGGGGGATATAATTTTAGATATATATATAGTACGGGCATGCCCTAGTATATAACAAATTGGGTTTGTTGTGATTTTCAAGTTAGCGATTAGTTTAAGAACGATGGAGGGGGGATGGAATGAATGAGAATTTAGAACATGGAGTGATTTGGAATCATAAGAGATTGAATATTTTTTTGAAATGGAATGAGTTGAAGAGGAAATTGAAAGGAGCCTTTTAAATAAGAAGAAAAACAGCGTGTTGTAATAAACCACTGAATAAAACACTGAAGGGGATAGTTGAAACATATTTAAACAGAACTGTGAAGAACAATCTTATATTCACAAAAATACCAATGGGGAGAGGAAGCCTAGAGCGACGACCACGAGTCACTTGAACAGGGCAAAAGGTGGAAGGCAAGGGGGAAATGGGGGCGGGGCGAGACAGCGCACGTGGGCAGAGGCAAAAGCACACGAGGAGAAAGGGAAATAAAAGTTGTTTTTTTTGTCTTTTTGTTTGTTTTTGGGGGGGGGGGGGTGTGGGGGTTACAACGTTAGACAAATAGTAGATGTTTGGTGAAGCTTGGTGGAGAAGGGGAAATCAAAAAAGCTAGCAAAACAGCGAAGGAAGGAACAACCTTCGACGGGGGAAGCCTGAGGCTGCAAAGCCTTGCTCGCGATGCGGCAAACAAACGATTAATTTATGAAAGATAAACACCGAGAAACTTCCAAGGGGGACACTATAAGTTCACACATTGAACGATAAATACAGTTTCGACAAAATACAATTGTGAACAGACTTAACTTTGAAAAACGTGGAGACCGTGTGGACCGTCGAAAACCCCTGCCACCGTCTCCTGAACGATAAATACAGTTTCGACAAAATACAATTGTGAACAGACTTAACTTTGAAAAACGTGGAGACCGTGTGGACCGTCGAAAACCTCTGCCACCGTCTCCCAACGGAGCCACCGTCTCCCAACGGAGGAAGCTTATTTTGTAACTTATCCAAGAAAAACTGAGGGCAGCCAGCATACAAAAAATTACAATAGTCTAGCCTTGAGAGGACAAGGGCAAAGACCAGAGTTAGAGCAGCTTGAGGAGTAAGAAAGTGGCGAATGGATGCGATCTTTCGCAGCTTCAAGTATGCTGATTTGCAAGTTTGAAGTACTTGCTTGGAAAATGTCATGTTACAGTCGAAAACCACACCAAGGTTCTTGGCCGACGAAACAAAGTTTATATCGGTTTCACCAACGTGAATAGTGGTAGGAAGTGAACATTGTAGAGGACATCTGTGCGATCTTACAATCATAGACTCTGTTTTAGCATCGTTCAGCTGAAGTTTGTTTTGGGTCATCCACACCTGCACGTCGGCAATACAGCCTTCTAACACTTCAACAGTGGGCACGATTTGTTGAGTCGTGCTTCCTTTGTACAGCTGATTGTCGTCCGCAAAGGCGTGGTGATCAACTGAATGTCTGGCAATTTATGGGGAGGGTCTACCTCTACATACTTACCTGATTAGAGTTGAGTCCAAAGCAATCCGACTTATCAACTCTACCTGCCTGACCTCAAAACTAAACTTGCTAGAATTACGCCGCAATATTGGCTCTTTCCCTTTCCGACAGATATGACTTCGGTTCCTGCTCCCAAGACCTGTCTGCTTGCATACCTCCACCATTAGCGAGACCACAAAATACCCGGCAAGCCACTATGTCACATGGTTATTTTGTGGCCCTTGGCAACTCCAGCATGAGGCATTATGTTGTTTGTTTTTTCTCTTCACTGCTAAGCTCTGGAATTCTTTACCTTCACATATCTTTCCAAACTGTTTCATATTCCCATTTCAAAATGCAGGTTTTTACAGTTCCTCAAAAACTCAGATAACTTTTCTTTCTCTGCACTTCTCTATTTCTTCATTTCTTTTTTTTGTTTGTTTCATTTCCTCGATGAGGATGATACAGTCCATAACTGGAGCCTTTGGCACAAAAATATATATAAGTAAATTATTAAAATCTCCTGTCCCGTTGCACATTGAATGCTTTGGTTCTACGTGTAAACAATTTAAACATAAGCTGAGGTTACTGACTAGTCTCATGTACATGTGTTCAAGTAGGTACACAAGATATGAGAAGTAAATTTGCATAAATATATTTTTGTTGGTCACAAAGCAAAAAATTTCCACTGTATAAAGTTGACAAATAAAAACTTGAGTTAAACAGCTTTTCAGAACATACATTGCAATAAATGAAGCCCTGTGTCTTAATTCCTTGATAGCTTGTATGTACTCAAAGCTAGATTTATAGGTAATTGTGGGACTTGACATAAGTTGAAGTAATACTATGGTGGCATGAGACTTGACTTGAGACTTGTCTTGAAAGACTTGAGACTTGGCTAAAGTGGCTTCTTGACATCTCTGCCACCAACTTGCCACCAGTGGGACAAAGGCAGTCACTGGGTAGTGGGTATCCACCTCCTGTCTTGAGATTCTAATGGAGACCTGCAGGCTTTGCTTGTAATTGGAAGGAAGCTTATTGGCCTGGAGTTAATAACAGCAGATGGGAAGTGGCCTAAGGTGAAGGACAAGCTGAAAAGAGCAGACAATAAAATAAGAGAGAGGCTTTCAGAGCATGGACAATGATGTCATCTGAGCCCATCACTGAATGTCAAATTTGGCCAAAATAGTCTCTACCTTCTCACTTGAAAACGTCACAGTCCATGAGGCAATGGGTTTGAGCAGTTGGGGTGTGTCAGGGAGGGATGGGTTGGGTACATGAGCTTTGGAAGCAAATGCCGAGTTGAAACGTTCTGCCTTGTCTCAAAACGTTCTGCCTGCCTTGTCTCCGCTAAAAAGCCATTTGAGGGGAGGGAAAAGGTGGAGAGGGAGGGGAGATGGGATCCACGAGAGACAGATTTGGCCAGGTGCCACCAGAAGTTTAAGTTTAAAGAGAAGACAAATTGCTGAGTTTAGCTTTGAGATTAGCCAGGTGACGTTTTCTGCCTTGCCAGAGAAAGAGAAGGCAGCATTTAAGTTGCTTCCCATGGGAACGGTTCACAATGTAACCATGGCACGAGATGCAAAGCACTACTTCAAAAGAGGTGCAAGTAGATGGACCTGGAATGCACAAATAAGTATCTGAAGACAAGAGCAGCTCCATCCCACCCAATCACCACTTCCACCTTCTCCATATTGATGTCTCATGAAACAGAAAATGGCACCTTTCAGCCACAATGGATCAGCAAGACCCATTTAGTTTATACACCACAACAATGACCCTGAACACATGCAAGGTCAAAATCAACAGATGCATTTTTGAAGATAAAATATGGCGATGTTGTTTGAAGGGCCCCCTCAGTTTCTCATCCTCAACCCTATAGATACAGATATGTTAGGCCTTCAAACCAAATGACTCAATATTCTGGACCCCTCCATCTCGCATCCTTTATCTGGATCCTGAATTTTCCGAATATCTGATCCTTGTTTCCATACTTTTTGAAGTAACATCCCTACATGCTTTTGCATTTAAAAAAATGTTTTTATTACTTGTATATAATCATTTTGCTGCGTGTATGGTCATTATCAAAGGTTTAAACTCGTCATCTAAATTTTATCTTCATAACCGTTAACTCTTCTGCATTCTGAAACTTTGTTCGTTACCAAGAGTTATTTTTTTGCTTTTCTCTATTTCCTATCTGGACTGGCTGGAGAGCTTAGAGATATGCATGGTACATCATCAAAATAATGATGCAGTATATTATGAAGAGCATGGCAGATTGATGATGATGCTGATGATGATAATAATTTGTTATAACCTCATTCAATTTCCAACTTTTTAGTGAGGCAAGCAAATTAAACAGCATCCCCTTCTTGCACAGAAGTATTCACCAATGTGTGTGCCATCCCTCGGATAGACATTAAACTGGGAGTCCCGTCTGCCAGCATGGGTTGGTGGACGTTAAAGATCCCATTGTGTCCTTCACAAAGAGTAGGCGGGTATCGCCGGCACCATGGACAACTTCCAAATTCCAAATTCCTGCCATAACTAAGCGAATGCCAGGCCAGGCCAGGCCGGTTCATGAAAGACTTGGGCTAAGCTTCCCCCAGCCAACCCCACAAGGTGGGATAATAGTGGACATTAAAGAACAACAACCCCTTCTTGCACAGGGGTATAAAAGATACAAAGGCTATTCCATCTCATCGAACAGCTATATCGATACCAGTCCACAATAGACTGTGGGCAAGCCCATTTAAGATGTTATTTCGTAGTCCCCTCATTGGCAGAGGCCAAAAACCTCTGTCAAATGTATGAAAAAATATAATAATCGCAAAATCGTTTTGTTCTCTCAATAAACATCCCGTCTCTTCTTGAAAATCAATAAAATAAAAGCTGTATTTGGTCTCGGAATATCTGTTAAAATCGGCTATAAATAACCCTGCATCGACGAAATGAACCAATCACAAAGCAGTTATAGCATCCTCGTTCACGACTGAAGAATACTTGACACCAACATAGTGGACAACGCCACTTCCGCGAAAGCCGTGGTAGCTGATAAAAACAGATGTTTCATTCACTTTTCTTCAGTAAATGAAGCCGTTCTGAAACCATTTACCGATACAACCTGGTCCAGAGCATTGGAATGTGCTCAGGTTTGGAAGAGTTCTGACGGAGAAAAGGCCAAAATCGCCACCGATTTCACAAGTTCCATCGGCGGTAGCTCAGACTGTGTGCAATTAGATCTACCCAGTACCAGAACGACAGCTACGACTACGAGTATGAGTGATCCGACTAAGAGTGGCCGCCATAACAAGACAATGTGAGGAAATGGCCGGCAAAAGTCAACGAGCAGTTATGAGAAAGGCTCTGACAGTGAGTCGCATGACGCGAGATGAGGAAGATGTGAACCGCATCATCGAGACAACTTCAAATCTAACTAACCCATTTGAAGAGTCGGAAATGGCATCAAGTGAAGTAGTACATCTCGCGTCCGGTGTTGTGGCATCACCTGAAGTGTCAAATGATCTCCTGACGACCGAAGAAAAGGGAGATGCTGCCTTTCTTCATTATTGCCAAGAAAGGCTCCAGAACGAGGAGAAATCTATCCAGGACACTCGACCAAAAGCAAAGCTCAAAACGTTCACTGAGATGTCAAAGACAGTGGTCTCAAGTGTGAGAGGGAAAGAGGTTGCCTTGGAGTGACAGGGACCTTTTTGCCAGACTTGTGATCATTGGCAAGGTGAGGTGTGAACCTCCAAAACATGATGACCTACTCACTTGGGCCTTTGCCTCTTCCAATTGCAAAAAGTGATGGTTGCTTTGTCAAAACCAACAAGGGAAAGCTCCTTCATATGTTAGAAGAGGTAAAAGTGCCAGAAACTGGTGAGATACCACTGGGGCCTCCAAAATGTGATGTTTGGATTGTGGATGGCATGGCGCTTCTTTAACAACTAAACCAGAAGAATATGCTACAGACCTTTGGGCAGCTTGCTGTTAAAATACTGATGCAACTGGTCAACTTCAGCTTCTTGAACAAATCTCAGTGTATGCACTTTATAACTGACACCTGCCCTGAAGTCAGCATTAAAAATGCAGAGCGCAAAAGAAGAGCTGCCAGTGGATCACAAAAAATAAAGATCGCAAAACCAGAACAGAAAATTCCGAGGCAATGGAAAAAATTCCTCGCAAACGGCCACAACAAGCATCAGCTGGTGAAATTCCTTGTGGCAGAATGGAAGAGATGCAAGGCAGACCAGCTCAAAGGAATTCACTTGGTTGTAGCCCATGAAGACAAATGTCATTCAATTTGTACACACACACAGACGGAACTGTCAAGTTTGAAGCAATAGAAGAATTATCCTGTGATCACGAGGAAGCAGATACTCGCATGCTATTACACGCCAAGTACATAGCTGCTACAAGTAACAGCCCACCAGTTATCATCAGGAGCCCAGATACAGATGTATTTGTGATCGCCTTGGGACTTACTAATCAAATCAGTTCACCGCTGTACTTTTATACTGGTAGAGAGGACAATGTGCGCACAATTGATGTCGGTGCTGTTCAGCAGGAGTTGGGAGATGAACTGACGGAAGCTCTCATAGGATTCCACTGTTTTACCGGTTGTGATTCGGTCAGTTCCTTTTATGGAAAGGGGAAACAAAGAGCCTTTAAACTACTGCAGAAGAATCCCACCCTTATAGAGTCATTCAAGGAACTTGGTACATCTTATGACATATCTGAAGAGATGGTCAGTCGTCTGGAAGAGTTTGTATGCCTACTGTATGGGCAGAAGGAAATTACTTCAGTAAATGAAGTGAGATATCTCATGTTGAAGACAGCAACCAGAATTGAAAGTGTCATGCCCCCAAACCAGGACTCCCTCAAAAAGCACATCCAGAGAGCTAACTATCAAGCCAGCATCTACAAGAAAAGCCTGGTGCAACACCAGGATCTGCCATCTCCTGCAGGCAATGGTTGGAAGATGGATGGAAATGAACAATTGACTGGATGGACCTAGCTCCAGCTCCTGAAAGTGTTCTAGAACTTGCATTCTGCAGATGTAGGGGATCAAAGTGTAAACCTCCAAATGCTGATGACTGATGAGTCATGCTGTATCTCTCTTGGACTGAGATGTACAGATCTGTGCCAGTGCAAGAAATGTGAGAACATTCAGCTCCCAACAGACATTGAAGAGACAGAAGACCCCGACAATGGTGAAGGTGATTATGAGGAATATGGAGAGGACCTGTAATTTCGCAAGTAAGGTGCTCAAGTATAAAAGAATATAATACAAACATAAAGTGTATGCTACTCTATATATGACAAGGCAATTTCACCTAGTATATTTTACTAAATAAATTGGTAATAACATGATCAGACAAGTTATGTCGCTTTTTTGGGCAGATTTTTGATTGGGTTTAATGATCTGAATGCGTTTTCATGAACTGTCCATTACAAAATTATAATAATCTTTGGTTAGGTTAACCCACCCAGGACTAACCCCATGTATTAGTGGTTTGGTGTAATAACTGTTAGTCATAAACATCATACATACATGAGCAGAAAGAGCAAAACAAAATACAAACTTTGAGCCCATTTTTGTCACAGTGCGAGATATAGCTCATTCACAGCTATATTTCTTAATGTGAATAGCACTAAATCATCAAATTGACAACAATGGAACATTCAAAATCACTATTTTTCCATTCAAATTGGCAATTTTATGGTTTATAATTAAATTTATGTTTATATTTTCATTTCTAATAAACTACATCCCTTTGTAAATACTTTAATAGTGCAAGAAAAAAAAAAACATTGGCAATTTGACTAATTAATAGATTATATAATTAATGTGCACTAAAAAAAATAGGGAACAATGCATTTTCTTCCTTGGTAACTATTGACAATTCAATTTATAAAGTTTATTTCCAATGCCAATGAGGAGACTACGAAAATATTTATCCAAGACATTAATAAGCCATCGCCCCACTGTCTCCAATGCATATATGTCGACACCAGCACATTCCTCATAATAAGGAAAAATAAAATGTTTAAATAAAAGAGCGAACCTAGCTTTTGGAGGTGCTACATGTCCACAGCTTTGCCCAAATTTCCTTCTCTTTGCCTCTCAAAATCATCACCAATTCATTTCATCATTCGTTTCATTCACTACATTTTCAAGTTAAAACCCCATTAAAAACAATAGTACACCCACTCCGTATGGGACGATAGGAACGGTTATGTTATTGTCGTTTCTGGGGTATATAGATTACAGTAGATCTAGGCTCGTAGGCAATAAGCATATAATGCCTCAAGAACGTCCGGTGTCCTCCCTTTCAGTTTAGTGTTAAACAGCACTAGCGACTCTTTAAAAAGGTAATCCTATGTGTTTGTGCTTTATAATGTTTTTTTCTTCGAGGAAGGTGTGCCCCCACGG
This sequence comes from Myxine glutinosa, assembly GCF_964187855.1. Lineage (NCBI taxonomy): Eukaryota > Metazoa > Chordata > Myxini > Myxiniformes > Myxinidae > Myxine > Myxine glutinosa. Next base: position 220,317,960 of record NC_136262.1, on the reverse strand, counting down.
TACGGCACGATAAGCTATTCATTTGTTAACACAAAGTTTGTCTAAGGACGAAACAACCCTTGGGGAGAGGGGATATTATTAATATTAATGTTGTTTTGTAATGGCATTAATTATATTATTTGGGTCTGTTTATATCTGTCTGTCCGCACATTGTATGCCAACGTGGACTAGAATTTTTGCATGTTATATTTTTTCAACTGAGTACCTCTATAAAGTATATAAATTAGAATGTGACTAAGTCTAAAATACGTACTAAAAAAAAACACACTAAGAAAGTCCAGGAGAGGGTATTAATCATTTTAATCCCCTCACATCCACCTCCCCTCACATCCGGAATCTTGGCGTCATCTTTGACCAAACCCTTTCCTTCGACAAATACACTAAACAGATCACAAAGTCAGCCTTCTTTCACCTGAAAAACATTGCCCGTCTCCGCTCATCCCTCTCCTCCACGGCTGCAGAAACCCTCATCCACGCCTTCATCACCTCCCGTCTGGACTACTGCAATAGCCTCCTCTATGGTTCACCCTCAAAAATCACCAATAAACTCCAATACATTCAGAACTCCGCTGCCCGTCTACTCACTCATTCCCGGACCCGTGACCACATCACCCCCGTCCTTTACAAGCTTCACTGGCTCCCCATCCCCCAGAGAATCCAGTACAAAATCCTCCTCTTGACATACAAAGCCCTCCATAACCTGGCCCCATCCTACCTGGCTGACCTCCTCTCCAGACACACTCCCACCCGCAACCTCCGCTCTGCTGGTACCAACCTCCTGACCCCCTCCATCCGGACCAAATTCAGATCCTGGGGGGACAGGGCCTTCTCCATCGCTGCTCCCACCCTCTGGAACTCACTACCTCACACCATCAGAGACTCCTCCTCACTCACCACATTCAAAACATCACTAAAGACCCACCTGTTCAACGCTGCATTCAACATTCAACCCACAGCATTTAACCCCTGACTATCTCTTCTCCTTCTCCCTCCTTTTGCTTTAAATATTTCCCTATTGATTCTTGTCTTGTCTTTTTGATTCTTGTCTTATATATATGCCGTATATCGCTGCTGTTTGTTTTCTTGATTCTTGTCTTTTTGCAATTGTTGTTTTCATGTATTGTTATGCATTATGTTTTCCACTCTGTCAAAGCGCCTTTGGGCTTCTGGAAAAGCGCTATACAAAATAAATGAATTATTATTATTATTATTATTTTTGTTGTCAGAAGACGCTTTGGAAAAACGCCACAACTAGATATCTAAACATGAATTTTGCCCAAGGTGGAAAAACCCCTTAGGAAGGAGGTGGGGAGGGGCGGGGGCGGGGGGGAGGAATAAAGTTGTTACAACCTCCATTGTGTGACACTCAGTCCTCCTGTCAAGTTTGATTGAGATTGGATAAATAACGACCAAATGTATCGTGGTCAAAACGATACACACACATACACCTGATTGCATATTTTACCATGATAACAGATATCTTTAAAAGGCCAAAATATACTTACCCAATCCTCCGTGTTCCTTTCCCACATTATGTTTTCTTCCCCGTACTTGGACATCTTATTACGAGTTTTCCATGCAAACAGCATGATGAGTAGGAGTCCAAGAACAATGGCGAAGCCACAAACAATAGCAATAGCCTGCAAAGATAAGATGTGTACATGTACAAGACTTGCAGATGAAGTCAAACCGACTGATAATGATGACAAACATTTAGCATGCCTCAAAATAGTCACATTTCAATGCGTTAGAATGCAACATAAGCTATTATTGCATGATATTGATAAGGCCTAAAGCTAGCAATTAGAACCTGCAGTTGAACCACGGGGACCATATATTCACAATGTATGTATTACTAGCAGGAGTACCCGGCATTGCCGAGGGGGAGGGGCGGAGGGAGGCAGGTGAGGGAGGGATGAGGGAGGAAGTGGGGAGAGTGGAAGGGGGAGGGGAGCGAGAGGTGAGGGGAGAGGGAGGGGAATGATATACTACAAATACATATTTTAGGTGGGGGGGGGGGGGCGTGGCTTTGACAGGCCCCTCCGTTTTGGGGGAAGGAGCAGAAGGAGGAAAAATTTAACCATGCAAAGAGTGCTTTAGCCTGAGTGTTGCCCAGGTAAAAAAGGAAATTGTAATACCCTCTGCCATCATCACCAGGTGGGCCTACACGGTACACATTTACATAGAGAATTGACGACCCTCTCCTGGTCCCCCACACCTGTGCATGAGGCTGGAGCCACATAGCCCATGTTACCCCCCCCCCCCCCCCCCCCCAGATAAAGTTGTACTTGTATCCAGAGTAAAGTATATAAGGGTCTATAGCTGGATTACCCGGCGTTGCTCAAGCAAAAAGAATCATCAACATATTTGAAATGAGGACCAACATAATGGAAAAGCAATTACATCCAAATCAGAATGCATCACAAATGTCAAATCATCATTTTACCTTTTAGTTGAATATATGCTGGCAAATGTGCCCATGATCATGTTTCTTATTTAAGTATGATGACATTCAGGAAGAAGAAGCCTTACCACCAACTTCGGCCGCTTCCGGAATTGTTTCATTATTTGTGTTCCTAGAAATCCCAAAAAACAAACTTTTATTTTTCTTATTTTTTTGCCTAAAACACTCCCAGGTATTCACTAATGAACCTCTGAAAGTTTGACGAAGATCTGTTCAGCCATCTGAGAAAAATGGCGACACAGACAGACAGACCAACGGCTCTCTTATATATACACAAAGAATTAAGTTAAGCACCCCCCCCCCCCGTTTTTTTACAACCTCGCACATTACAAGTTTGTTGTCGTCAAAACAGTGTAATATACCCATGATATTGCTATATTTTCTGGAGAAGTGATATTATGGTCACATAAAAACATAACAATCATGCCGTTTTCAATATTTTATTCTGAATAATTTAAGGTGAAATTTTTTGGGAATTTTAGGCATATTTTCACCTCAATTTAAGTATGGAGCTATAGGTCCATCACGGACAGTGTGGATGACGTTTATGTTTTCTAACGTACAGTCATTGTTCTGAGAAGACCTCTAGCGATCTTTGCGTCAATAACGTGTGTAGGACCCACGTGATCGGATCACTGACTCAACCCTACGTCTCATAGACCCTGTAAGCCGTCGTATGCGTTGCTGTGGCAGGTTGTTCCATTCCCGATGTAATGCACGTTCCAATTCATCCAGATTGGCTATTGGAGGGACCATCTTCGCAATTTGTCGTCCCAACATGTCCCAAACGTGCTCGAGGGGGTTCAGGTCAGGACTGTACGCAGGCCAGGGGATGGTTGTCACAGCACCTTGCTCCAGCAAGGCTCGGACGCGTCTCGCACGGTGAGGCCTGGCGTTGTCCGGAAATCCTGAATACCACCGTAATCCCGCACTTCGATGACCACACCCTCGCCAGCAGACCCATCTTCATGGATGACAACGCCAGGCCTCACCGTGCGAGACGCGTCCGAGCCTTGCTGGAGCAAGGTGCTGTGACAACCATCCCCTGGCCTGCGTACAGTCCTGACCTGAACCCCCTCGAGCACGTTTGGGACATGTTGGGACGACAAATTGCGAAGATGGTCCCTCCAATAGCCAATCTGGATGAATTGGAACGTGCATTACATCGGGAATGGAACAACCTGCCACAGCAACGCATACGACGGCTTACAGGGTCTATGAGACGTAGGGTTGAGTCAGTGATCCGATCACGTGGGTCCTACACACGTTATTGACGCAAAGATCGCTAGAGGTCTTCTCAGAACAATGACTGTACGTTAGAAAACATACACGTCATCCACACTGTCCGTGATGGACCTATAGCTCCATACTTAAATTGAGGTGAAAATATGCCTAAAATTCCCAAAAAATTTCACCTTAAATTATTCAGAATAAAATATTGAAAACGGCATGATTGTTATGTTTTTATGTGACCATAATATCACTTCTCCAGAAAATATAGCAATATCATGGGTATATTACACTGTTTTGACGACAACAAACTTGTAATGTGCGAGGTTGTAAAAAAACGGGGGGGGTGCTTAACTTAATTCTTTGTGTATAGTAGATAGGGTGAGGTGGTATGTATTATAGGGTTATATGATAATTGAAAATTGAGAAAAGGAAGAAAAATATGACAGGAGAAAGAAATGGTGCTCAAGGAGTATGATGGAAATAATGAGGGAATGGGAGGGAAGGAAAGTGACATTTTTTTTTTTTTTGTATACTGAATCGAGGCTCGTGAAAGAGCTAAGAGCATGTGGAGCATATAAAGAGAGCACCGGGAGTAGGGGGAAACGAGAGTTGTGGGGGAGAGGGGCAGAGGATCAAAATTCCACCAATAATTTGCACACGGAGTAAGCTGCCCCTTAATCAAAATAAATGTCAGCTACAATATATAAATATACGGGTCTGTTGTTTGTTTCTTATACATTTCCAAACCCTGACCCAATTTTCCTGAAATGTCCTGTGCCACATTATTTTAGCAAACAGAAGGTCAACATCACAGTTAAAAAAAAAAAAAAAAAAAATATATATATATTGTTGTGGATTTGTAATTGTTGTAAAGATCACCCTTTGTAAATGTCATGATCGTTGTAAATACCTCCATAATTGTAAAGGTCAAAGGTCGTCCCCTTAATTAATTCATCGCATACACCTAGCTAGTTAAGCCCTTCTAAGTAGTTATCTCTTTATTCTATGTGAGTTTAAGGCTCTGCTGGCCATTAATTGACACTCCATTGCACCGAATCAAATAAGAATAGCTCCCCTTCAATAATTACATTTCCCAGTCCGAACTCCCTCTCTGGGTAAAGGAGCTTCACAAGCGTGGGGTGCGCGCCCTCTCATTTCGCTGCAAATAGTGAATACGTGCTCCGTGCTCTGTTTGAACAGGAGGGGCGGGGTCGCTGGGAAGAGGCAAGCCCAGGGCGTGCCACGAGGAGCGGGGCTGTTCAGCCCCATGCCCAAATAAGGGAACAAGCCCGTAGCTCGCCACGAGGGGCGCGCCGTTCGGCGCCATAGCCAAATAAGGAGGCAAGCCCGTGGCATTGCCATATAAGGTCACAGAGCACGGGGGGAGGGCGGTACCGAAACCGACGAGGGCGTGTCACACCCGCGCTTGAGGATGATATATGCGTGCGAAGATCGTGCGAGAGAGAGATGAGTGAGGGAGCCCCATGAGCAGTTCTACAGAGGGAGTTCTGAAGTGAGAGTTCTGTGAAGGGAGTTGCTTGAAGGTTCATGAGAGTTGAACAAAGTAGGTACAAGGTCGGTGAGAAGGCATGAACGAGAGGCGTGATCTAGCAAGACTGAGAGAGAGAGACGTGAGGGGGTGCCTGGATTGCGGCAATAGGCCGACACCCTCTCGGCCCTATCGCCTGTCGGTGAGACGCGAGGCTGTGTTTGCCGGGTTTTCGCCTCGACCCCAAAAGCGTGGATCGGAGCGCGCGCTTGGAGCCGGACCTCGACGCCTACCATCTGCCTGGACCCTCCTCTGCCGTCCCAAACCATCCCTGCCTTTCCATCCTTTTGTGTACGTGAGTTTGTTCTGTGTGTCTTGTCCCTGGGTATTAATTAAGCTTGTATAAGTTAATATTTGCACTGTGTCACCTGCTTTTTCCATTTTCCCTGTATATAACCTTGACTGCTCCTTTTGCTTAGTGTGTGTAAATAATAAATCCTGTTACTCTTCTGTACGTCTTCTTCTTCTTCCTCTTTACATTCGGTCACTTTAGAGGTTTCCAAATTGAATACCTATGGCGCGATTTCGGCCAACGTCCAGGAATCGGGTTAGTCGGGGTAACTGTTCGGCCGCGGTGCCATCCGCTCGGCAAAACAACATCTTATCCGCGGACCGTAACAATATGTATATATATGTATACTAAGTTGTGGCTCGTGTAAGAGCTAAGGTATAGAACATATAAAGGGAGCGGGAGACAAGAGGGGGAGAGAGAGGAAAGCACAACAATAGGTAACAGGGACGTTGGGAGATCTGTGGAAGGGAGAGAGCTGGGGTGGGGTACATGGGATAAGCAAGATAGACATTACAGGGACTTTCAGGAATGAAGTCAGAGATTGAAAGACGTGGATTTGGGGTGGATTAACAGGGGCAGAAAAGATCAAGGTTTTGGAGGGGGGGGGGAGGGGGAGGGGGAAGACAAGACATGGTGGTGAACAGCATTTTTAAAGACCTGGAGGGAGGAGGGGGAATTGAAGAGAGGGAGGGAGTTTGTTCCAGAGGCGGGAGAAAAGAGGAATGAAAGAGTGAAGGTGAGCAGAGAGTCTTGATTTTGGCAGTTTCACCAGAAGAGGGTTGCTGGCAGAATTTGTACGTCCTGCAGGAAGATTTGGGGAACAGAGCACAGACAGAGCAGGGGGACCTAGGCCGGAGAGGAGTCAGTAGAAAACAGAAAGACCACCAACCTGCCTGCAGTGAGCGAGTGATAGGCCCTCAGAATCAGCTTCATCGCAGGAGATACCAATGATTCTGAAAGCTTTGGTTTCTACAGCGTGAAGCTGAGCTTGGTGTGAGGCAGGAGCACTAGCCCAGAAGGGAGAGCAGTATTCCATCCAGCTGTGGACAAAAGCTTTGTATGTGGTAAGAAGCTCATTAGTCCCAAGGAAGGACTTCGCACGATGGAGGATGCCCAGTAGGTGACTGGCTTTCGAGGCCAGCTTGGAAATGTGGTTTTTACAGGAAAGATCATGGCAGATAGTGAGACCAATTAGCATGAGTGACAGAACTTCTTCGAGAGCATTGTTGAGAAAGTGGATGGGAGGGTTTTCCAGACGGTCTTTTCGGAGAGACAAAGTGAGAGTGTGAGATTTGTCAGGATTGAAAGACATGTTCCACTTATTTGACCTGTTTTTTTTATTTTATTCAGGTCTGCAGAGAGTGAAGAGGCTGCTGCCTCTTCAAAAAAGTTCTTCAATTGATGCAAAAAGATGAAATAACGGCAGTTTGGGCGATCGAGTATTGAACATTAGGTATCCCCAAAACCCTCACTGCGGGGAGAGCGGTGGAGCTTAGCTTGCGCCTTTACCTTTTTTCAAGTCGTTTGAAGGTTATTGCTTCATCCAGAATCAAACCAATTCCACTTAAATTCAGTAAATCCTGAGATATCGGGAGTTTTGCTTTCACGACTTTGACCAATTGTGGACAACCTTTCTGTATACCTATTCTGTTATCGCGGGCATAATTTAAAATAATTCATGGGTATTTGAGCTGACTTTTTGCCAAGGCAACACCTTGTTGAATTGTATACTGCAGAACGATTTATAAAAGAAACATCGACGAAATTAAAGGAATACACAATTTAAAAGATCAATTGAGGAGGAATAGTGGGGGCTTTTGCGACACATTACAGAAGGGAGGGGTCACATTTTATCTGCTTCTGAATGTTTTATCTGTTTCAACACTGAAGGAAACGTCATCATAAAGCCGATTTATATTTATTTTACGTGTTTATATCAAGTGTGATGTGATTATTTTTGGCTGCCATCCACCTTTCTCCACATTTTTGCTAAGTCCAGCTACCTAACCACATTTTTCCCATGAGGTTATTAAATTAACTTTCAGTGTTTGGATTTTGTGGCTCTTTTCAGGAACGTAACCACCATAATATTTAAGGATTTACTGTGCTGTATTATACAGTATATTCCAAATACAGAATGGAAATTAATTTTAAAACGGTCCACAATCTCCACGGGACTACACTGACTTTAAGGAGTGGTCGCACGATCTGATACAACCTTAAAACAAGGAAATTAGAAGGCCATTGGCCCCATCATTGCTGTGTTGCACTCCACGTTAATTATCTTTTTGCAACAGCTTTATCTGCCAGTCATAGACCCTGGTGTTGGGCTAGCGGCTAGGGTGCCGGCTTAGGATCCGAGGATCCTGGGTTCGAATCCCGGTCGATCGCTGAATTAACGCCAGGGGGGTTGACTCAGCCTGTCATCCTTCCGAGGTCGGCTAATTGAGTACCAGTTCACTGGTAATTCCCTGTTTGTCGTTAAAAGTCGGCAAAAAGGGTTGGCGTCAGGAAGGGCATCCGGCCGTAAAACATTGCTTCAAAAAGGGGACCGAAAAAACAACAACAACCACGGTCCCCGAAAAAGGCCAACCCCCGCTTTGCGGGGAAAAATGGCCTCTAAAGGTGGTTATAACAGCTACAAACAACATTCTTGACATTTGATTAAAGTGTAAATAACCCAACCTTGATCAGGTAACCCAACTTGTAGTTTCATAAAACCAAGTAGTAATCACAATCCATTTTCTCTTGGCTACAAACTAAATTCTATACAACTTGTGATACCTTATTAGTAGTAGCTTATGCACTTAATAGGTTCACAAAGTAAGCTTACTGCTGAAGCCAGATTTCCTTAGCTTAGAGTAAGTACAACGTAAAGCCTTGTGTTGGCTTAACGGTTAAGGTGGCTGGCTTAAGGTCTCAGGATCCTGAGTTCAAGCTCCTGTTATGGCATTGAATTAACACCAGGTGTGTTGACTCTGCCAGTCATCCTTCCGAGGTTAGGAAAAATGAGTACCAGCTTACTGGGAAAAATTTGCCATTTGAGTATCCTGCGTCGGAGTGGCGACCCGTCCAGGATTGTCCCCACTAGCCTCGGAAACTGCTTTGGCAGCCTTAGGCATTTGATGATGCAAAATGAGTGGTCTCTTATGTACAACTCAATATTGCGAGAGCATGGTTGAATACGAATTAACTGTGCATTCGGCACAAATTAGTGACTTAGTTGATTCGTTGTACAGGTCCCAACTAATAAAGACAACGTGTAAAAAAACAGGTAGTTATTGGCGTCAGCAAATGGATATTGCACTGTGATACAATGCTGAATTCAGTCCACTAGCTGCATCATTTCTGATACACAGCTTTCCAACCGAAGAAATGTACAGGCAGGAACTTGGAATTTACCCAGGGTGACAATGTAAACTCCCCACAGTGTCTTTCAACGAGGAGACATCTTTAACGTCCACAAACTAATGCTACTGCAGATGGCACACCAAGTTTATGGATAGCGTACACATTGATCCATCACCGTGGAAGCTAAACTTCAGGGTGACAGTTTATAGCTCGGCTGAGAGTTGAACCCAGGGAAGACAGCTCAAAGGTGACTGTGCGTACCTCTAGGTCTAGGCTAACCTGCCAGCCCGTAAAGACAGGCCAGAAATAAAAATTCTGGATTGATTTTTTTTTCATAGCTCCTGGTAAAAGGCCACATGTTTGGTTTATAATCCCCAAAAAATATTGGAATCCGTTTGGTTTGTAATCCCCAAAGTAAAGTGCATGGAGATGGGATAATTGCTTTCGCATTTCCTCCATTGGATGAAACACCATGATGCGTGCCATCGAGGCAATAGCTTGAAGTTAGATCCCATTTCCTTGGATCTCAAACCAAGCAGAGATTGGTTTACCAACCACCATATTGGTTTACCAACAGGCAAGCGCATTACCAACCACCATATTCTACACCTGTCCCCGACACAAAATGACGAGTGACACAGAATATATCGACCTTCTTCCTGAAAAGTAAAAGAGGTCAGTATTATATAGCAACAGCAGCTGCTTTGGCTTCCAAAGAATGAAAAGAAGAGAAGATGCCTTGGAGAGAAAACGCTGTTCTTGTTGGAAGAGGAATTCCACAAGCCAGGTGGTCTTGAATGACAAAGGCGGACAGCTTTGCAAGCAAGAATGGATGCCAGGCTGCCATTAAAAGCACAATACATGGAAAGAAACTGGCTAATTGTTCCCGCATCATATTCAAGGTCTTGGATGTTTTTTGCGATTACCAAATCACCACATCCGTCATTGGGTGACGAATGACAAGAGTGTGGTCATCAATCAAACAGATGAAGAAAATGAATGACAATGTCAGTTTTAATTATGCAATATTTTTTACCTTGTTCACAATAAGAAGCATGTGCACCAGACTGTAGTTGGAGGTGGAAGGATAGCAGAGAGGTATGTGCATTCACCTTTGAGCTATCTAGACCGGGTTTGAATCTCAGACAAGCTATAACCTATCATCCTGTTGTTTCACATGGAGGGCGAGGCGTCGATGTGTGAGCCATCCATCAGAAGGATGTCAAGCCGGAGGACCTATCTGCCAGCACTGCTCATTAAATACCCCACAGTGTCTTGTGAAGAGTAGGTGAGTTATCGCTGGCACTCAGAATAAATTACAAAATCACTGCCACCTTGAGTTGAATGTCAAGGCCTAGTCAGCTGGTTTGTGAAAAACTTCGGCCAAAAACGTTCCCCAGCCAACTCCACAATAACATGGGAATGAATAGGCCCATTACATAAGTTGTAGTACGAGTCATCAGACCATTTACTACTTTTTTAGGGATTGGGATGGGGAGTGTTAAGCAATGTATGTTGTAATGTTCAATAGAAATATTGACATATAATTATATAATTAGCAAGTGGTACATAGAATTAGCACTAAATATATTTATTTATTCGTATGCAGGCTGTGGCTGCTTGGCTGCATCACTTTCTAGGGGCGCAGCTGTGCCGCTGATGCAATGCCCTCTTGCCAGCTTGCTGGTGCTCATTTTGTCGACCTGGGAAGGATGAAAGGCTGAGTCGACCCACCTGGTGTTAAGTGGCACGACAGGGGCTTGAACTCAAGACCCGAGGATCTTAAGTCAGCCACCTTAACCGTTAAGCCAACACCAGGCTTGGATATAACTAATGACCGACCATGAATGTCAAAACAAAGCGCAATAAAGGGAGTGTTCATAAACTGTTAATATTGCAACGTTTCGGTCATGGCCATATCATGTGACAGCATAACAGAGTGATTACGAATGCAAAATAATGACATGAAGCTGCAAAATGAAGTCACAAATGGAAGAGTTTCACATGAATATCTCACCTCCTGTGGATCCACCACACAGTAGTGGTACAGGTATTGATTCCAGTAGCCACCAGTAATTGTTGGCGAGTAGAACTGATTGCAGAGCGATTGAATCTGCACATAGTTCACGGAGCCAGAAGAGCTTGCCAATGGATTCACGCCCACAACATAGACGATGGTGGCGATGAGGACAAAACCAGCTACAATTCCAGAGACAATCATAACGGCGAGGTAAAATGAGCGTGTGCGGGTCCTTTGTGATTTCAGTGTGCACATGATGAATAATATGATCCCAACGATGAAGCAGATGACGGCCATTGCTATCATGAATCCTTTGGCACCCGACGGGTCAGGTAAAGCGCCATAGCCACCTGAATAACCACCCGAATAACCTGAATAACCTGAATAACCACCTGAATAACCACCTGAATAACCCATTCCGCCACCCATAGATGAGTAATTGTAATCCCACTGAAGTGTGGACGCAACACACGCAAAGACTGCAGCACAAAGCAGCACCACAATGGCCAGAAGGATGCGAATGATTCCAGGAGGGGAGGTCCAGGAGCGAAAATTGATGGGGCCTACATGATCCGGGTACTCACTACCTACGTAATAGGAACCAGGAGGGCGATCGTAGTCTTCACCATCGTTTTCATCCCAGGAGCGACGTGGCACTTTATCGGGAGAATCCCTAGAGTAGGATGGAGGTGGTTCGTACCCATCCAGCCGTGTGCTGGGATAAGACATGGCTCAATCACTATGGTTTTCAAGCAGAAAAGATGCACTCCAGGTGCTAAGGGGGGAGTTAAAAAGAAACAAAAGGTAGGGTGATGACAGAGAAAAGGCAAGTCTTTACAGCCTGACAACCTGAGTACTTCCTCAGTATTTGGAAAACATTTTGTACAATGGCTCCTCAAAAAGGAATGGAAAGCTTAAGGATAGAGGTTAAGAAAGGAGACAGAAGCAATATGAAAGAATTATGACATAGCAGGAAATTAAAAAATAAAATCAGAGAAGCATACAGCTTCACCAATGGCATCGGACTCAAGCCCAGGAAGTAAACCTGAGTTTTGTCGATTTATTTTGACCCAAATTGAAAACTTGATTGAAGAACGTGTCAATTAATGTCCAAATTCAAAATCATTTTGGTACACCTATCATTAATTCATTCTCCCAAAAATATACTTTGCATATCAGTCTTGATTTGACCACCGAGTGGTGGTCAATTCCGGTTGAATAGCCTGTTTTTTAAAAATAGCAGGTGGAAGTTGGGAGTTGGGCACTTCATATGCTTTAACTTGGGCGTAGTATAAACTGGGCTCACCACATGTCCTTTTTATTGGCTTATTTTTAGTCTCACCCTGAAGCGGATGCAAGACGATTGCAATGCCTCTGTATGCGTGTCTGTGTATCACTCTGCCTGTGGGTGTATCCGCATCGACATATTTTCGTTTTAAAAATGGTTCTCTGCAACGGCTTGTCCAATCGATGCGAAACTTTAAGCACAGGAGGGACTCCCCATGGAGAATATTTTATTACTAACTCTGATGTCATAGGTCACATGGCATGACAGCTATATTGATTAAAAGAAAAAATTTGAACAATATTTTCTCTGAAGTCGCTTGAAAAAAAAATTGAAACTTGGCATAATTATGCCAACTCCCCATGGGCTAGATAGAGTGATAACGAGGACGTCATCGGGAAGTGGTACTCCAGCCATAAATGGTTGAATTGAAATCCTTATTCACAAAATCTGAATATACACTACAAGACCAAAAGTATGCGGACACCCCTTCCAATTAGTGGATTTGGCTGTTTCAACCACACCCATTGCTGACAGGTATATATATATATATATATATAATCACGCACACAGCCATGCAATCTCCATAGACAAACATTGGAAGTAGAATGGGCCATACTGAAGAGCTCAGTGACATTCAACGTGGCACCATCATAGGATGCCACCTTTCCAACAAGTCAGTTCTTCAAATTTCTGCCCTGCTAGAGCTGCCCGGGTCAACTGTAAGTGCTGCGATTGTGAATTGGAAACGTCCAGGAGCAACAACAGCTCAGCTGCAAAGCGGTACGCCACACAAGCTCGCAGAACGGAACCGCCGAGTGCTGAAGCGCATGGAGTGTAAAAATCATCTGTCCTCAGTTGCAACACTCACTATCGAGTTCTAAACTGCCTCTGGAAGCAACGTCAGCACAACAACTGTTCGTTGGGAGCTTCATGAAATGGGTTTCCATGGCTGACCAGCCGCACACAAGCCTAAGATCACCATGCGCAATGCCAAGCATCGGCTGGACTGGTGTAAAGCTCGCCGCCATTGGTCTGTGGAACAGTGGAAATGCGTTCTCTGGAGTGATGAACCACACCACCATCTGGCAGTCCGATGGAAGAATCTGAGTTTGGCAGATGCCAGGAAAACGCGACCTGCCCGAATGCATAGAGCCAACTGTAAAGTTTGGTGGAGGAGGAATAATGGTCTGGGGCTGTTTTACATGGTTTGGGCTAGGCCCCTTAGTTCCAGTGAAGGGAAATCTTAACGCTACAGCACACAATGACATTCTAGACTGTTCCTGTTTCAGGTTTCCTGTTTCAGCATGACAATGGCCCCAAGCAAAAAGCGAGGTCCATAAAAAAAATGGTTTGTCGAGATCGGTGTGGAAGAACTTGACTGGCCTGCACAGAGCTCTGACCTCAATCCCATCGAACACCTTTGGGATGAATTGGAACACCCACTGCGAGCCAGGCCTAATCGCCTAACATCAGTGCCCGACCTCACTAATGCTCTTGTGGCTGAATGGAAGCAAATCCCCACAGCAATGTTCCAACATCTAGTGGAAAGCCTTCCTAGAAGAGTGGAGGCTGTTATAGCAGCAAAGGGGGGACCAACTCCATATTAATGCCCATGATTTTGGAATGAGATGTGTGATGTTCAGGTGTCCACATACTTTTGGTCATGTAGTGCATCTGATTTATATGACCCGATGTGAGTAAGAATTATAAATTCATGATGTTCATAACGCATGACAAGAAACTATGTGACATAATAGGGTGCAGGGATGATGTAGTTATATGGGCCATAAAAGTAGCGTGTTCAGTTAACGATGGTATTTTTGTTCAGAAGGAGTGTGCAAGGTGAGACTACGCACCCTACGATGGCCGTTCTAGTTCACGAATGTGTTTAAATCATTTTTTATATATATATAATAGGTCCATCTCGATGCATGTGAACATGCTCATATAATGTTTATCTTTGCCCTGACAGATCAGGGTTTTGAAAAGACCCTTTGGTTATGGAAATGGGGGCAAATTAATAGGGCTGAGGGTTGGGGGTTAGGGGGAGTCACTTGACGCTCTTATTACAGGTTATGCCTTGCATTTTGGATTGGAGATTGGCATCCACAAATAATTTGAAAACTCTAACATAACATACTCTTACATAAATCGGAAGCCCAACCACATGAAAAGGAGGAAGTGTGGGACAAAAACAGACAAGACTGAGAGGGGAACAGGTGGGCAGCAGACAAAATGCGGGGGAAGGGGACACAACACACGAAAATGTAGGTTGGGGAGGAGTGGGGGACAGGTGGGTGAAGGAGGTTACACACAACAGTCAGAAAATAAGTCCAAAAGGGATGGGGAGGGGTAGCTGAACGACAGAAGTGTAAGAAAACAACAACACAAAAGCGATAAGGAAAGAAGAAACATGGAAGCATGGCCTCACTCAATTCCAGTCCTTACCTGGCCGTGACGTGCACGGCTCCCTTGTTCGGCCAAGAGTATCTCCAGCCGGGAACTTGAACACGCAGAGCTTTAGACGTTTTACTGAAACCCTTCACGGTGTTATCAGGCAAACCCCGTCCGGATCCGCCTGACACACTCTCCGCCCATTCCTCGTTCTACCTGTTCCACCCTGATCACATGATGTGCATAGGTGTGGTTTGTGCGCAGGCAACCAAGCAGCCGCTCCAGCATTCACTCGTCCAATGAAAATGAAAATCTCTGGCCATACATGTTCCGCCCTCTGTTTACAATGCTTCATAGTATTACATGGGGGATTCCATTTTTTTCCGAGGCACGTCCATAGACTGCGTTTTAAAGGGGATTCCACGTGCTTTTGCCATGTGATGTATGGCTTGAATTACCTTTAGCGAGGCTGTTGTTTATCACATCATGTTAATCGGTGTGCTGTGCCGGTGATGACTTGTGTTTCGTGAAATGTTCTCCTGGACCGAGATGACATTCTACATGCCTACACATAGCTGACGTTCCATCATACAAGATAAGGTGTGCCTAAAGTACACCTTCCGGAAGTGAACTTAAAACAACATTTATAAACAAACCAACATATTTATAAAGAGAAATGTAATAATGTGATTTCGGGATGCAAGAGCTTTGGATTACTCAGGAGTCAGCTGGTCATGGAAATCGCAAAGCTCAACAAGAAAAGATATTACCCTAAAGTATGAGTTAAGCGCTTTGTTACCTCTGCCACCGAGTGTGTACAGAGGTTGTTTTCACCACTGTTTGTCTGGTCTGTCTGTGTACGATATCTCAAAAGGTTATGGATGGATTCTGTCCAAACTTGGCAGACAGGTTGGGTGTGGGACAAAGACAAATTGGTTAGATTTTGGTGAAGTTCCGGATCCCCCAATTTTTTTTTAAAGTAATTCTTCATCATTAAGAAATGGGGCCATAATGATAGAATACATGATATTTCAAAAAGTTACGGATGGATTCGGTCGAAACCTGGCGGACAGGTTGGGTGTGGGACAAGGACAAATTGGTTAGATTTTAATGAAGATCCGGATCCAATATTTTTTTTTTTAAAGTAATTCTTCATCATTGACAAATGGGGCATAAAGATAGATTACATGGTATTTCAAAATGTTATGGATGGATTCGGTCAAAACTTGGCGGACAGGTTGGGTGTGGGACAAGGACAAATTGGTTAGATTTTGGTGACGATCCGGATCCAAAATTTTTTTTTAAAGTAATTCTTCATCATTAAGAAATGGGCCATAATAATAGATTACATGATATTTCAAAAAGATATGGATGGATTCGGTCGAAACCAGGTGGACAGGTTGGGTGTGGGACAAGGACAAATTGGTTAGAATTTGGTGAAGTTCCGGATCCCAATTTTTTTTTTTTTTTTTAAAGTAATTCTTCATCATGGACAAATGGGGCCATAATGATAGAATACATGATATTTCAAAAAGTTACGGATGGATTCGGTCGAAACCTGGCGGACAGGTTGGGTGTGGGACAAGGACAAATTGGTTAGATTTTCATGAAGATCCAGATCCAGTTTTTTTTTTTAAAGTAATTCTTCATCATTGAGAAATGGGGCCATAAAGATAGATTACATGATATTTCAAAAGGTCATGGATGGATTCGGTCGAAACTTGGCGGACAGGTTGGGTGTGGGACAAGGACAAATTGGTTAGATTTTGGTGAAGATCCGGATCCAAAAAATGTTTTCAAGTAATTCTTCATCATTGAGAAATGGGGCCATAATGATAGATTACGTGATATTTCAAAAAGTTACGGACGGATTGGGATAAAACTTGGTGGATGAGTTGTGTAGGTGACAAGAACAAGCTGATTTCATTTTGGTTCAGGTCTGGATGCATATCCGGCCTATCAATGGGATACAAAATGTAAACCGTTCAGCCGAGTGTATGTATGCGCTCTACCGAGTGCTGTTCTAGTTTGCTCTATATTAAAAAGCTGGTGGGAAAATGGTAATAATTTCAATTTTTTGACCACCCCATGAGAGAATTGTAATCATTATGAACAGAACGAGCTGTGTTTGTTATCACCAAATGCATATATGACAAATGGAAAATGTTTCCCATTGTTCTGATGAAAAACACTCACTTTATTTCAACATATCAATTTACTATTGGCATGCCAGAAAACCACAAAAAGGGAAGGAACGCACTGTTAAATATACCAGATAAATAAGCAAGTAGTTTGGAGTTCTCTATCATGTGCAGCACAAGGCTGCGGGGTGGCATTACCGCTGATACAATGCCCCCTGCTGCTTCAGGCAGGAATTTTGGAATTTGGCCATGGTGTCGGTGATAGCTCACCTACCATTCGTGAAGAACGCCATGGGATATTTGATGTCCACCAAAAATTTCCAGCAGACGAGGAGTCCATTTAACATATATCCGAGGGACGGCACACATATATTGATGCCAACCATCCCACCTGTGAAACACCAGGATGACCAGTTATAGCTGGGTTGGGATGTGAACCCAGGCTAGACAGCCCAGAGGTGGGTGGGCGAGGCTAATCAAAAGGAATCAGAAACAATAAGTAATATAACCCAATCATGTAGGCCCCAATATTGTAGCAATGCATGTCCAGTGTATATCTTTACCCATGACATGTGTTACGTGGTCCCCTTGGTGACTACCTGGTCTCGGTGACCCCCGGACCGTGAGAGGACCTTCGCCAGCAAGTTGTATTATATATGCGCTTTCGCCACGCAATCCATATGAATTCCACCCAAGAGAAAACTGATGTTCCAGGATATATTTCAATGGTAATGATACCATACAATTTCAATGATACAACCACGGAGATTTTCCCCGAGCAATCAACAACAAACAACCATCAACAATTCCCAATCCACAATCAATTCCCTATATGATTAAGATGGCCATCTTATATATGTGTGTCCACTTCTGTACTCACGACCCCCTTTTGGTCTCTGCCCCTCACAATGTCTCTGGGCCCCTCCTGACCGAGATGCTGGTCGGCGTCGCCGCACTCGGGCGGTTGAACGAACCCCGGGTGGACGTTTTTCCACCGGGCAGGTATCGTACCAGGCACCGTGGCTGCAGCCCCTCGTGGCCACGCGAAGCGGGTACGGTAAAGCGAGCCAAAAGCCCCACGCCGCTTGCAAGGCGTTTTAGGCCCCAACGTGCGACCCGTATGCGTCTGTTTAGACGGTGCCGCGAACGGTGCCAGACGCGGGGTCGATGCACGGCCCCACGTCAACTTGACGTCTCCACCGGGTAGGTACACGTCCCGGTAACTCCTCTCGCCAGACGGGCTTCGGAACGCCGCTTTTCCACGCAGCGCAAGGTCGATCCCACCTTTCGTCGGAGCGGGGCGAGGAAGAAGAATACTCGTCGCTTTTCTTCCTCGTGTCTTTTTCTCTTCCGTTTCCGGTCACTTCCGTTTCCGGACACTTTTCAGAAGGGCTCCTGACCCTCCAACCACAACAACCCTTAATCTATTACACATGGATAAGCAAAGACCTGAATGGTAATTCACATACATTCACATAAATATGTAACACATGCATTAATCATTTAAGAAAATGCTAAAATGAAATGTTCAATAACCATACCATAAAAGTCAACGTTTCATAATGTGGGACTTTCAAAATGCCATAATCAGCCCCGGCATGCTCGGCGCGCATGTGCAGAAACCACAGGAAAGAGTTTGGTGTTCAGGGCATCATAAAGTACATATTGCATATGAGACAAGGGTTGCTATCCAAAATGGCTCGCAAAACTTATAAAACTAGAAAGCATCTGAAAAAGCAAACCCTGTCCGCATCCGCTTTGTAATCAGACCACTTCTTCCTTTTCCATATGCTAAACATGACAAACACAGCTAAAAACTACAATGGCACTCGGTAGAGAGCATACCTCCACCAGGCTGAACAGTTTATGTTTTGTATCTCACTGATAGGTGAGATCTGGAGCCGACCTGAACCACAATCGAATTGGCTCGTTCTTGTCACTTACCCAACTCATCCACCAAGTTTTGTCACAAGTCATCCACAAATTTTTGAGATCTTGTGCTATATATAATTTTTTGCCCCTTTCATTCAATGGTGAAGAATCACTCAAAACAAATTCTCAGATCCAGATCCGGATCTTCACCAAAATGGAATCATTTCGTCCTTGTCACATATCTAACCCGCCCACCAAATTTCATCCAAATCTGTGAATACCTTTTAGAGATATCCTGTTCACAAACAGCCAGGCAAGGGTGAAAACATGGCCTGCATGCACCTTCGGTGGCGGAGGTGATGAGGTGGAGCCAATGAGCAACCAGGCCTGTATTAACTCTTTGTTATTACAAATAGGCAAATGTAGTCCATCAACGATAATTCATCAAAAACTCCAAACGGCATTAAAACCACGATAATTGAGGCTGTTTGAGGGATCATACTAATGAAACCACAGTACAGGTATGTATGAAACCACAGTATGAAAAGAAACAACTACTTACTATTACAACAACAATCAGCAACAATACAGCTCCACGGCACACCCAAGCACTACCTTCACAGCAGGTTCGAGGTGGAGGTGGTGGAGGTGGGTGAGATGGTTGGTGGTGGAGGTGGTGATTCATTTCCTACATTTCGTGATAGGGGAAAACACAACTACGTTCCTTTACATGACCCATTTTATCAAGTAAAATGCATCTTCTAATCAAATGAATCTTCAACATGCAATTCAGGTTACACCACCTAACAACACCAACAAGGACGGTAACCCGCGTCTGCGAATTAAACCAACGAATGAAGAATTCCTCCGTCCATCCCGTCCTCACGTTTTATAATTACGTACAAAGAAACTCGAGAATCGCTGTACGTGTGTACGGTATTCTCGTATAACGTGCAATAACGCCTGCCACCGAGAGCGGCGTTATACCATACATATTGTCGCATGGACGGCTCTATTAAAATGGAGCACACCACGAATGACCAATTGAGCGTTAACCGGAGGCGTGATAAACCAAAGTCATCTGGTGACTCACCTGTTCTGGCCGCAACGAACGTCTTCTCCCTGCAAAATAACTCAAACAGAAAACTGCGTTCAGAAATGTACAAAAATAATAAAAGGATTTATTATTGAAGGAAGACCCGATAACAAGAAAAACACGACGGCAAAACTAACCCCATAAAATGGAGTACTCCGACAGACAGAACACAGATACAAGACAAAGGAAAAAGGGACGGGATGAAAGGGTTTAATTTTTTTTATGGGTACTTAGCTCGGTCCGGCTTGATTGTCTGGCCGACGATCCCTCGCCTCTCGCCCTGCGTGGAGAAGCGGGTCTTGGCGGGAACTCGCAGACTAGTGGTGCGGCCTTAGACGTGAGCGCTCCACCACTCGACGCACCGGCATCCGTCGAGCCCAACGCACAGCAGTCCGGGAGCCTTCCTTCTGTGGTGTGATGGTGGAACGCTTGTTGGAATGTCCCAGGCGTGACGATCGCGATCCACTCAGCACTGAGAGACTGATGAGTGAGATAACCAATCTCAGCAGTAGAACACAGAGCGCAGGGAGACCAAGAGGGAGAGAGTCAGGAAGACTGAGGGAGTCCAAAGCAACATGAGGGAGACGAAAAGAAGAAGGGAGCCATCCTCGCCAAAACCCAGGAGCAGAGAGAGAAAAAATGTCGGACGCACTCCCTTTTTATCATCTCTCCTTGGCCAATCAGCTGGCTCCTTCTTGCCTCGGGGCTTCACCTGCACGCCGATTGGCCCTCCCTACCATTGGTGTGATCTACCCATCAAACCCCTTGACCAATCCGTTGTGAGGTGGGCGTGGCCTCAGCTGGCCTGAACATGTTTTATTGCCATGTTGGCGCAATGCGTGGGCGCTTCCTGCCTGCACTTCCACTGAGTTTTATTGGGGCAATTATTAATTAGGGTAACTAGTGGGCACTGGTGATGGTAAAAACAGTAGAGATAATTACAGAGGTTACACATATTAGGTAGTTGCCACCTTAATCCCTTGTCGAGTTACCATCCCCCACTCCTCGTAATGGGGACAAATATACAAGCTAAAACCGAACACGGTCTAAACAGGTCCCTGACTTACTGCACATCGAAGTGGTTCTTTCTATCCACGATCATTGGAGCACCTACCTATGCAGATCTACCTGACTCTATAATCATCTACCCCACTAACACAACAATATTTATATGGAGCAGAGAATTGGGGCCTGCCCTAGCTGGAACCCTGGGAGTATGGAAATAAATTCTGTTTTGCCTGTGTACCCCCTCCTCCCTACCCCCCTCATGGTAATGTTGTGATTGGTACTACGTACTGGTAGTGACGTCTGGGGGTGTGGCTTTGGTGGTTGCTTGCTGCTGGTCATGATGGCGGTGTGTTCTGTGAGAGCTTGGTATCGTCTTTAATAAACAACTTGATTGAAGGAAAGCCCTGAACCTACTACATGGTGGCAGTGGTGGGATCTTGAAGACCAACAAGCAGTTTGACTTTTGGTCTTGTTTTCTTTCCCGAATTTGGACTTTGGATCTTGGCGGATTACCGCGGTGGCACGTTCCATGTTTTTTTTTCAACATGGCGAAGTTCCCAACAATGGACTGGTCCAGCTCGGAGCTGGCGGATACTTTGAAGTTGTTCAAGCAACGAATGAAATTGGTGCTGTCAAACGAGGGCATTGATGGTAAATTCAGGCAGGCCATCAAGATTCAGGTTGCTGTGGGAGACGAAGGACTGCGACGGATCAATGCATCGACTCTGAGTGAGGATGATAAAAAGGATCTGGATGAATGAATGAATGAAAAATGAAATGAATGATCGTTTTAAGGCCATTTTTCCCCGCTAGAGCGGGGGTTAGCCAAAAGGATCTGGATAAATTATATAAATTATTCGAGGATCAGTTGGACATCCATGTAAACTTTCGGATTCACCGGCTGGAAAAGATGAGATTCTGGCAGCAAGAAGGGGAGTCCATTGATGATTTCGTCAAAAGATGCCGACGGAAGGGAAGGTTGTGCAATTTCTCCAAAGCAGAACTCTCGGAACGGAGTGCATTTTCTGGTCTTCATCAATGATCTCTCCGACTCTCTGGAAAATCCTCTCCATCTCTTTGCTGATGACTCCACCCTCTGCTGCTCCATTCCTCATCCCTCAGATCGGCAGTCTGCAGCTTCATTACTCTCTGCAGACCTGGACAAAATCACAGACTGGTCAAACAAGTGGAACATGCCAATCTTTTGAGTAGAACATGCCAATATTTTGAGTGGAACACGTCTCAAGTGGAACTATTCAATCCTGACGAATCTCACACTCTTAATATGTCTCTCCGAAAAGACCGACTGGACAACCCTCCCATCTACTTTCTCAACAATCCTCTCCAAGAAGTTCTGTCACTCAAGCTTTTGGATCTCACTATCTGGTGTTTGTTCCTTTTGGTGTTGGTTTGGATCTCACTATCTGCCATGATCTTTCCTGGGAAAACCACATTTCCAAGCTGGCCTCCAAATCCAGTCGCTGACTGGGCATCCTCCGTCATGCGAAGTCCTTCCTTGGCACCTCTGATCTCCTCACCACATACAAGGCTTTCATCCGCAGCTCAATGGAATACTGTTCTTCCCTCTGGGCTGGTGCTCCTTCCTCACACCAAGCTCGGCTTCACGCTGTTGAAACCAAAGCTTTCAGAATCACTGGAATCTCCCGCAATGAAGCTGATTGTGAGGGCCTTTCACTCACTCACCACAGGCAGGTAGGTGGTTTTTCTGTCTTCTACCGACTCCTATCCGCCCTAGCTCTCCCAGCTCTATCTGTGCTCTGTCCCCCAAATATTCCTCCAGGTCGCACAAGATCTGCCAGCAACCCTCTTCAAGTGAAATTGCCAAAATCAAGACTCTCTGCTCACCTTCACTCTTTTATTCCTCTTCAATCCCGCCTCTGGAACAAACTCCCTTACTCTCTTCAATCCTACTCCTCCCTCCAGGTCTTCAAAACAACTGTTCACCACCATCTCTTATCTTCCCCCATCCAAAACCTTGATCTTTTCTACTCCCGTTAATTCACCTCAGATCCACTTTTTTGAAATTCCGACTTCTTTCCTGGAAGTCCAGGTCTTTTATACCTCTCCCACCCCTCCCCCTTCCCATTCCCCCCCCCCCAAACCCCTCCCTCCCACAGATCTCCCAATGTCCCTGTTCTCTGCTGTTGTACTTGTGTGCTTCCCTCTCTCTCCCCATCTTGTCTCCCACTCCTTTTATTGAATGTTTTGTGTGTGTCTGTTTTTTTTGTGTTTTTTGTGATTAATGTTCGCTCTTACACGAGCCTCGATCTTGTATACAAAAAAAAAAAAAAAAAAAAAAAACGGATTGTCTCTGCACCAACATAGTGCCACGGAATCCTCAAGCTCTCGTGTCGATATAAAGACTCAGATTGGTTCAAGTACAGGTTCTATGTGGTTGAAGTACCTGTACCTGCAGTACTTGGACTACTGGCGTGTGAGTGTCTCAACATCGTCACCATAAACAGCATTGCTGGACAACGGAAGACAGGTTTGACTGCATTGGGAATTTTAAAAGGAAAAGTGAGGCTGCATCTAAAGCCGGATGCAAAGGCGTCGATTGACGCACCAAGGAAGTGTAGTGTTCACATCAAAGGGAAGCTGAAGGAGGAAACTGATGAACATGGAGAAACAGGGTATCATCAGGAAAGTGGACTATCATACGGATTGGTGCTCTTCCATCTGTAATAGTGTAAAGAAAGATTGGAGCTTAAGAGTATGTCTTGATCCGAAACGCCTGAACTCTTGGCTGAAGAGGTGTCCACATAAGATACCGACAATAGACAAGCTGAACCCAGAATTTGCTGACGCCACAATATTCTCAAAATTAGATGCCCGGGCTGGCTATTGGGCTGTGCATCTGGATGAGGAGAGCCAGGATTTGACCACATTCCGCACACCTTTTGGGCGCTGGTGCTTCAAGACATACACACGCACACATACACACGCACACAGACACGCATAACATACATGCACACATACACATATAACATACAAACGCACACATAACATACACACGCACAGATAACACGCACACATAACATACACACACATACACACATAACATACATAACATACACACACACACCATACACACATACACCGATATACCTCAAATACACACGCACACATACACACATAACATGCTGTTACGGGCATCGGGGATGAGGACCTGAGTCACAAACGTCACTCCTGACTAAGTGCGTTATAGGGTGACTAATGTCAGCGACCCTAAGTCCTATCCCCCAACCCGCCGGGCCGAGGCCCACAAGCTGGCCGAGCTGTTTTTGGAAGCTTGAACTTTTGGTTTAGTGCAAAGAGTTTAAACTGCCACACTGGCAGTTCAGGGGAGCTTGCAACCCGATTCGAAAAAGGGCAATCAAACAAAATGAAATGCAATCAATTTACTTCAAATAATGCAAAACGATACAATAATCAAATCATATAAGAACAAGTATGACAGACATAATTAATTAATAATGACAGACTGAAACAATTAACAAAGGCCACATGCAACCAACACGAAAGGCAGACACAACATCCACACACAACACTCTTTTTAACCAAGGAAAGGGAAGGTAAGCAAAGTAATAAAACAAGTACAGATACATTCAAAGTACACCGCCCCCATGCCAAATAATTAAATATCCTACAGCGCGGCATTGCCGGGGCGCACGGCAATACCGCAGTGCAGCTCATAGAGACTGCATTGGGAGGGAGACATGTACAATAATTGATTGATTAATTGTATCATTAAAATCAATAAAAGGTTATCACAAAATATTTTCTTAATCAATTGGCTAATAGCATAACTAAACCACTCGTGCTTCATCCGAAGATGTATCTTTTAGAAATGTAATTAAATAAGTCATTAATAAAAAATTAAATAATTCATTGATTAATCAATAAATAATTAATAGATTAAATGATTAATCAATAAATCAAAAATATCCTTGATAGCCACATCACTTGGTCACTGTCATGTCCAAATATTAGCTTCCCAGCTCAAAAGGTGCCTGAGATATTGGCCAAATGAGAAAGAAAATAAATAAATGATTAATAATGAAAATAAATAAATAACAATCATTAAAAAATTAAATTATTAATCAATTCGGTCATAGAAAATTAATTAATTAATTGATTAATTGATTAATTAATAAATCAAAAATAGCCTTTGCAGCCAAATCACCTGGTCATTGGCATGTCCAAATATCAGCTTCCTAACTCAAAAGGTGCTTGAGTTAATGGTCAGAAGAGAAAGGAAATTTAATTAATTAAATATGTACTTAATTAATCGCTAATAATTAAATAACTCCTCAATTAATTGATTAATCAAAAAAAATAGTGTTTTTGACAAAGGACTTGCTCACTATTGTGCCGAAATTTCAGCTTCCTAAGTCAAAGGATGGCTGAGATATCGTCTGGACAAAAGAAAGAAAATAAGAAAGAAAACAAGAAAACAACCAGAGTGAAAACTGAGTACTCCCTTTCAGCGTGCGTCACTGCCGAGCCCCCTTCGGTGCCCACTCCCAGCAATGACGATTTGCAGCGCCTGGAGATGGCATAGGAAAGATGCGGTGTATAATAATATTTGCAGGGACTTGAAATAAAACGGGATATGATGGTTATGGAAATGGAATGGGGTTCAGGCCTCTTTGTAGCGCAGCTTCATCAACGTTCGTCAGAGCGGGCTTGGCGGGAACCAAGCCCAAGGTTAATCAACATTCTGCAATCCCTTTCTCCTTTGATCCCTTTCTTTTCATCAACCTCCTTCATGCAACACAGAAAATCCCTCAGGAAGTCATCGAGGTCGACTCCTCGATATCGCACACGTCGAGCCCGTTCACAGCATGACACATGGATCACTTTTTCACCACCCCAAAGAAGCGCCTTTTTCGACACAATACGCTCTTTTCCTTTTTGTCCAACTCCTTCATGCACAATGAATCCTTCAGAAAGTTCGTAGAGGTCGAGTCTCTCACACCAACAAGCTCACCAAAGCCGTTCACACCAGGAGCAAGGATCGCTTTTTTACCACCCCACCATTAGCCGCCATTCTTCTCCTTCTTCAATCTTCCATTCTTCCTATACTTTTCCTGCACTTTCTTGCTTGAAAGAAAAAGGGTTGAATCCTTTCCAAATCTGTTTTGTGCACCACCACCAACACTTTAAATCATGTGGCGTAAAGGGAGTGGATATGAGGTAAACTTTAAGTAAAAGGAAAAATACATACGAAAATGTCCTATTTGGGGATCCACAGCTGAACTGGCACTTCTTTACAATACACCATAAACAACACGACTCCTAAATGATTGGCATTCCAAAAAAGTAACAATACACACGCACGCATACACAAATAACATACACACGCACACATACACACACATAACATACACACACATAACATACACATGCATAACATACACACACAACATACACACACATAACATACACATAACATACACACGCATAACATACACATGCATAACATACACACGCATAACACACACACACATAACACACACACATAACATACACACACCATACACACACATAACATACACACACATAACATGCGCATAACATACACACGCATAACATACACACACATAACATACACACACATAACATACATAACATACACACGCATAACATACACACATAACATACACACGTATAACATACACACACATAACATACACACGCATAACATACACACAAAACATACACACACATAACATACTGTTACGGACCGGAGTACGGCACTCCCCTTAGGGGGGGGGGGGGTTAATCCCCCCTTCTATTTTCACTGGCCGTCTCCGCTCCTGACGCTGCCCAGCTACCTCCGGAAAGGCAGGTGCACAGCCCCGTTCGTACCGCGGACAGATGTTAATTGCCGAGCGGTTTTAGCAACTGTGGCACGAACTATTAACAAGGAACTAACCCGATCCTTGAACGGTGGCCAAATCGTGCCACAGGTATTCAATGTGGAAACCTCAAAGACGAACGGATGTGAAGAAGAGGAAGACAGCAGTAGGAAATACGAATAGGATTTATTTGCTATTATTTACAACCAAAAGAAACCAAGGAGGAGGAAAGATAATAAAATAAAATACAGAAGAAGAAGAGGACACAGTGCAAATTAGCTTACCTACTACAGTCTTACTTAACCCCAAGAACAAGACACACAGAACAAACTCACGTACACAGAAGGATGGAATGGAGGCAGGAACGAAGGACTGGAAGGAGAGAGGACGGTTCAGCTGGAGCAGATGGTTCGGGCTTGATCCCGCACGGGATGTCGGGCTGGACCTCGACGGCCACCGATGCCACCGATCCTGGTTCCCGCGTGGTAACGGGTCGAAGCTGCCTGGTGGAGTCAACGCTGCGTGGTACTGCTCGTGGGGCTCCGTCACTTCCCTCGCTCTGGACTCATCTGCCGCATCTCTCTCTCCCCGACTCTCAAAGGCTTCCGCGCGCGCTTTTTATAGCGCGCCTCGGCCTCCAGATCAACCCGCGCCACGCCCGAGCTGGTCTCTCACCGGTCCTGATTGGCGGGTCGGGACTCGCTGGCTCCACCTTGTGATGACGATCGGCGGCCAACGCCCCGGATTCGGCGGCTCCTCCCACTTCTTCTCCGATCTGACCGCGTGTTCAATGGAGTTTTGCGGCGAAAACCACAAAGCAGCAGCGGCGAATGCAGAAAACCGCACGCAGAAAACCGCCCAATGCAGTTGGCAATTGATGACAAAAGGGGCATGCGAAGGGAATCTACCTTATTTGAATTCGGTGCAATGGAGTGTCAATTAATGGAAGACAAAGCCTTAAACTAATACACATAATAAGGAGATAACTACTAAAAAAAAGGAAATCTATGATTTGCTACGTGATTGTATATGGATTAACTAAGGGACGACCTTTGGCCTTTACACACAACACGGAGGGTGATTTACAAGAATTCATTACACCACAACAATACAAAAAAAACACAACACCATTCTCAAATCCACAACACTGCACCCTCCTCCACTTAGGCACATCCCGGGCCTAGTAATCTTTTACCTTTAGTGTGGCACGTAGGTGTAGTTCCCTCTACATTTAACCTGACCCTGAGTGTGACAGTTTTAAAACACAAATAAATATGTCCCGCTGCTGCATTGCACCCTATCTAACAGATTTACGCCCACAGCTAACCGAATTGCGGAATGGTTTTCAAACTAAACACTTACGGTGGGGGCGCATTATTTACAATGACGCTACTTGTATTTACAAAACGCAACCCAGGACCTGCGATTGTTCTTTTGGGGGGGGGGGGGGGGGGGAGACAGCCTGTGCTGCATCGATGCACCAGAAAGCACCAAAACGCACCAAAGCACCATGAAGCACCAATCGGTGCACAGTCACCACAGTTCAATAAAAAAAAAAACCCAACAAACCCCTGGTGCCGGTCTTCCTCTTCGGCTCCCTCTGCTGGCCATTGTCGTTCTTACAGATGTTGTCTTTCTTCTTTGATGGCGGCCTATTTGGACATAATAAAATGACATGCACAAAACGTGTCCACTGTTCTTTTTATTTATGGCCCACAGGGCCGACTATTAGTGGTTCACCTGTATGGCATAGGTGCCATGTTACCAAGGTCCGCCAGCAAGATCTCGGGCCATCATGGCCGGTTCCAGCAGAGGGGCAATGCCCCCACCCATGGGGTCCATAAGTGGTGCTCAGCCACAGACATGTGGTCCATAAGTGGTGCATCGATGCAGACAGCTGGTTGTGGGAGTTTCGGGCACACAATGGCGGACTCCCGCACGCTCCCCTCGGCACCCAGTGGCGCACAGTCCTCGGGTGGGAGACAAGGGGGGGGGGGTGGGGAGAAGACAGGTGAGTGAGGGGTAAGGTCACAAGGGTACACATCAAACAAGGCAATGCAAGACGAGGTGCGTACGGAGAGCGAAGTGAGAAAGCTTGTCCCTACTGTACGTCACCCCCCATGTTACCTACTCTACCCTTGCCCTTACCCCATATGTACAAAAATCTACACATTTACAAATTCGTCACTACTGTCTCGTCTCCCCTATATTTCCCCTATACCAAATTCGTCCCCACAATCCCTCTAACCAAAATTTGCCATCACCCAATTCATCATCAATCCTCATAAGGAGGGAGAGATGGAACACAAAGCACAATGTCACACCCATGTCATGATGCGTCTCACATTTCAATCATTTGCACAAAAAATAATAAAAACAACCTGGCATGGTGTGGAGGTACGTCATCTCAGGTGAGTGGATGTAGATGGTGCGAGGAGATTCTTAATCCTAGCTACTTCCTAAATGACCTTAACACACTTTACACTACCCGGGGTCTTTCCCTGCCAAACCATTGGCCATCTTACTCTATGCGGTTTTAAGAACCTAATTCCCATTGACCAAACTGTGGTGCTTCATCAATTTTGGGTCTCACTCCCCCGATTCAACTCCCTGTGCCCTTGCACAATTTCAGGACTGGGTCGTGTGGCTCTCCCAGCAAGTCTACCCACCTGCACACCTCCACCACTGTAGTTGCCTCCGAGCTTACCTGCTCCTCACACTACCTATCTAACTGGGGAAGGCTCTCTGGCGCTCTCCCCACTCGGTGCCCTCTCTGGCACTGGGCTACCCGGATCCGTCCTCCGGATCCTCGGGCCCCATCCACAACTATAACGGCTCCCAGAGCCCACCTGCGGCCTCACCTGGCCGACATCCTCACAGTGGTGGAGTGCCCATTCAACTACACATACAAACAGGCCACACGCCCAGCCATTTCCACGTCACTAATGCACCCATCCAAACACCATTCTTCCACACGCACCACAGATGCCAATATCCAGCCACAATTTACCTGTACCCTCTACCTAACACTTACACTACCCTCCTCGGGTATTCGTGATGGGGTCCATCCTCCTTTCCCCCATCCACACCTTCGCACCATCCACTCCACTCCACAGTTTCCACCATACTCACTCCACGACCATCCATTCCATACTCCATACCTGTAGTTGCACACCTGTGCCATCACACCTGGTGCTTCCTGCACCCTCCTTCCTCCCAGGACCATTTGGTCAACACAACACACAATCACCATTACTCACTCATACACTGTTCACAATACACTTCTGAATACACTTTCAACACACACACACACACGGTAACATCTGCTCTACCTGGTTTCCCGCTAACTTGGTGCTCCCCGTCTTCCCTTTAAACTAAGCACATACCACGTCATTATCATCCAACTACCCTCTCTATGTCCCCACTACCCGTCCACTGTTGCTACCTAAACTTACCGTTACCTATGGTCAATCTCTAGGTCCCTATCATTTTATCCTAACCCTCCCAGGCTAGTTTTCACTGCCAAACCCCATAAACCTATAGCTCCTTTGCCCCCTCCTGCGAGGATGGCAGAGTTGCCATCCCATCACATCGGGTATCTCTCACTACAAATTTTGCTCATCCAATTCCAGTCAATCAAAAATTTCCAATCACAAATTCCCTATCCCAAATTGCTACTGCTACCACCCTCACACGTCTACTCACTTGAGCCTCTCGGTGCGCCAATTCATTTCCAAAGCTCGGCTTCGCAAAGCCGAGCAATGAAGGCGGGTGGTTTGTTGCCGGCAGTTGGATCCGTCCGGCATTCGATGCAGGGAAGGGGGCTTACCCGGGCCGAGATTCCACGCACCATCTCGGCACGGAGCCGTCTGATGGCCCGATCTCGCCCTGCCGGGACGTCTCAACCACAAGGGGTCGCCGTGCCGACCCTTCCTCGAACCGGGCCACCTGCTCCGCTTAGTGGAGCATGGACGCGACCGTTCGGAGCGAGGCCCGGCGTGGATCCCGTACGGCGGTTCCTTTGAAACCGCCGTGGTTACGATCCCTGCTGGTTCCCGCGGCGCACAACGCCCGGCACAAACCGAGGGCTCGCTTCGGCTACAAGTCGATCTAACCGCTAACCCGGTTAACGGCGATGCTTCACTTGCAGGCTCACACGCATACGCGACCCCTTTCATCCTCACCGAGCTCGGTGCTCCAACGCCGCCCGTACACCCCGCATACGTTGTCACAGCACTCGTTCTTGTTTCGCTCACAGACTTCGTTACACACCCGACCACCGCACACCTTAGCACACACTCGTCGTTCGCACACCTCACCAACACACCTCTTCGCGCCCCCTCCTCGGTCACATCCCCGGTGACAACCACGGGTGTGCACTCACTTGCACACCCAATCACGTGCTTTACTACTAACTCCAGGGTGCATTCCCACACGCGCTCGACCATCTCAGGTGTGCATCCTTCCATTCCAGGTGTACATTCTCTCTCACCTGCCACAACCAACTCACGCTCCGTGTCACTCTCACTACTTTCACCACCACACTCGGTCGCGCATTCACCCTTACTCTCGACAGCGCACTCTGTACTCATGCACCGTCCGTTGCACACCTTTCTCGTGCATACTCTTGCGCACACTCTCCCGTTACACCCTCCATAACACTCCCCACTACGTGCTTCCATGTACCCCCCCCCCCCCCCCCGCACACGCGCTACGACCAACTCACTCTCGACAGCACACTCACTCCCCGGCGCGCACTTTTTCCTCACACACCCCATAGTCGGACCTCCTCGCACACCTCCTCCTTCACACTCTGTACCTGTCGCACACTTCACCAGCGGCCTCTCACGAACACCCGGGTCCAAACCAACCCCCAAGCCGACTGAATCTCCCCTCACACCATATACATTTCCGAGTATATTGCCACTCACCTTGGCACCTCGTCTCCGCACCTCCTTCGCCACCTGCAAACTCTTTATTTGGTTAGCAAGCACCTCATCATGATTTGAGTACAGACCTTGCACATATTCCATCACTTCCTCCTTTATCTCCTTCTTAGTTTCCCTCCGTCTCTTCTTAATTTCACTCACCCCTCTTCCACTTCCTCTAATTTCTCCTTTACCTCCCTCATTTCCCGGTGCGCCCCCTCGATCTCTTCCTCTAATGCTACCTTGACCGTTTCTATGTGCGTCCTCACCTCCCGGTCTTTCGTCTCCACTGCCTCTGTCACCTCATCCAACCTCTTTGTCAACCCCTCATGTACCATCCGACATTCCCTCTTTGTTGCTATGAGTTCGTTCTTTATCTCCTTCTGCGTCGCCTTTAACCCCACCATTACCGCAGTGTTCTTCTCCACTTGTTCCACTAATTCCTTTTGTCCCACCGTCAGCTGTTCCACCCCCTGCGTCAACTCCTCTATTCCCCCTTGTAACTTTGCCGTCCCCCTTCTCACCTCTTTCTCCATATGCTCCTCACCTCGCTTTACCTCCTCGCGTACCCTCGAGACATCCTCGCTCACACCTCGTCTGATCTCCTCCCCCATTTCTCCCATCTCTTTAGTAGATGCCGCCCTCATCTGTTCCAATTCATTCCTCTGAGCATCTATTTTACCTTCCAACCCGATTTTCACCTCCTCTATCTGGTTCCCCATCTGTTTGATTTCCCGGGTGGATTGCTCCCCTATTTCCCGCAATTTGTCTTCCATCTTGTCTTCTAGCCCCGTTAACCCATTCTTCACCCCTTTTATCCATTGTCTAACCCCTCAAATTTATTTCCCATATTGTTTTCCATTCGCTCACCCTGAGCCCTCGTTTCTTCCAATCGACCGCCCATTGCATCCATCCTCCCATTTATTTTATTTATGTCATTATTTTGGGCACCCATTATTTCTTTCGTTTCCCGGGTTTTGTTTTTTACTTCCCTTACTTCCTTCATGAATTGCGCCATGAAGGCCTGCATGTACCCTGGCATCTCGGGCTCGGCTGCCACGACCACGTGTGAGGTGCCGCCATTTTGTGTCTCCTCAACCACATGCGCGAGGGCGCCATCTTGTGCATCTGATCCCCCCGCAACCACATTACCATTGCTCTCCTCCATTTCCCCCATATACATATCCCAGAGGTCCTGGGTCGACTCTACACCCTCTAATTCCCCCACCGGCATCCCGTCGCCTTGACCATCCATGGCACGATTTTAAATTTAGATGTTATAAATAAAATCTCGGGCCACTCATAATTTTGAGCGCGCTATTCGCGCTTCAGGTCCGGATCCCACTCCTGACACCAATTGTTACGGAACCGGAGTACGGCACACCCCTTAGGGAGGGGGGGGGGTTAATCCCCCCTTCTATTTTCACTGGCCGTCTCCGCTCCTGACGCTGCCCAGCTACCTCCGGAAAGGCAGGTGCACAGCCCCGTTCGTACCGCGGACAGATGTTAATTGCCGAGCGGTTTTAGCAACCGCGGCACGAACTATTAACAAGGAACTAACCCGATCCTTGAACGTTGGCCAAATCGTGCCACAGGTATTCAATGTGGAAACCTCAAAGACGAACGGATGTGAAGAAGAGGAAGACAGCAGTAGGAAATACGAATAGGATTTATTTGCTATTATTTACAACCAAAAGAAACCAAGGAGGAGGAAAGATAATAAAATAAAATACAGAAGAAGAAGAGGACACAGTGCAAATTAGCTTACCTACTAAAGTCTTACTTAACCCCAAGGAACAAGACACACAGAACAAACTCACGTACACAGAAGGATGGAATGGAGGCAGGAACGAAGGACTGGAAGGAGAGAGGAAGGTTCAGCTGGAGCAGATGGTTCGGGCTTGATCCCGCACGGGACGTCGGGCTGGACCTCGACGGCCACCGATGCCACCGATCCTGGTTCCCGCGTGGTAACGGGTCGAAGCTGCCTGGTGGAGCCAACGCTGCCTGGTGGAGTCAACGCTGCCTGGTGGAGTCAAAGCTGCGTGGTACTGCTCGTGGGGCTCTGTCACTTCCCTCGCTCTGGACTCATCTGCCCCATCTCTCTCTCCCCGATTCTCAAAGGCTTCCGCGCGCGCTTTTTATAGCGCGCCTCCAGATCAACCCGCGCCACGCCCGAGCTGGTCTCTCACCGGTCCTGATTGGCGGGTCGGGACTCGCTGGCTCCACCTTGTGATGACGATCGGCGGCCAACACCCCGGATTCGGCGGCTCCTCCCCCTTCTTCTCCGATCTGACCGCGTGTTCAATGGAGTTTTGCGGCGAAAACCACAAAGCAGCAGCGGCGAATGCAGAAAACCGCATGCAGAAAACCGCCCAATGCAGTTGGCAATTGATGACAAAAGGGGTATGCGAAGGGAATCTACCTTATTTGAATTCGGTGCAATGGAGTGTCAATTAATGGAAGACAAAGCCTTAAACTAATACACATAATAAGGAGATAACTACTAAAAAAAGGAAATCTATGATTTGCTACGTGATTGTATATGGAATAACTAAGGGACGACCTTTGGCCTTTACACACAACACGGAGGGTGATTTACAATAATTCATTACACTACAACAATACATAAAAAACACAACACCATTCTCAAATCCACAACAATACCCACGCATAACATAGACACACAACATACACACACATAACATACACACGCATAACATACACAAACATAACATACACACGCATAACATACACAAACATAACATACACACGCATAATATATGCACGCACATCCTGCCCTCAAATGTTGTGTTTGTGTGCTTCCTCCCCTTCTCTCCCCATCTTGTCGACCGCTCCCATTTTTATATCCTTTGTTTACTTGTTTGTTTGATTTGTTTGTTTGATAAATGTTAGCTCTTTCACGAGCCTCGACTCTGTATACAAAAAAAAAAAATTATAAAAATAACATACACACAACATACACACACATAACGTACACATGCATAACATACACACACATAACATACATACACATAACATACACACGCATAACATACACGCACACATACACACACAACATACACACGCATAACATACACACACAACATACAGACACATAACATACACACACATAGCATACACACGCATAACATACACACACATAACAAACACACGCACACATACACACACATAACATACACACGCACATGAGCAGTGAGGGAGGGATGGGGACAGCGTGGCGAGGAAGGGGTGGGGGTCGGGTCGTGAGGGAGGGATGGGGCCAGCGTGGCGAGGAAGGGGGGGTAGGGTCGTGAGGGAGGGGTGGAGGCAGCGCGGCGATGAATGGGTGGGGGTAGAGCAGTGAGGGAGTTGTCGGGGCAGCGTGGTGAGGAAGGGGTGGGGGTAGAGCAGCGAGGAAGGGGTGGGGGTAGAGCGGTGAGGGAGGGGTCTGGGCAGCCTGGTGAGGAAGAGGTGGGGGTAGAGCGGCGAGGAAGGAGTGGCGGTAGAGCGGTGAGGGAGGGGTCGGAGCAGCATGGGGAGGAAGGGGTGGGGGTAGAGCGGTGAGGGAGGGGTGGCGGTAGAGTGGTGAGGGAGGAAGGGGTGGGGATAGAGCGGTGAGGGAGGTGTGGGGGTAGCACGGTGGGGGAGGGGTGAGGGCAGAGCAGTGAGGGAGGGGTGGGGTAGGGTGGTGAGGGAGGGTTATGGGTAGCATGGTGAGGGAGGGTTAGGGGTAGCACGGTGAGGGAGGGGTGGGGGTAGCGTGGTGAGGGAGGGGTGGGAGCAGAGCGGTGAGGGAGGGGTGGGAGCAGTGCGGTGAGGGAGGGGTGGGAGCAGAGCAGCGATGGAGGAGTGGGGGTAGAGCGGTGAGGGAGGAGTGGGGGTAGCGCGGTGAGGGACGGTTAGGGGTAGCACGGTGAGGGAGGGTTAGAGCAAGCATGGTGAGGGAGGGGTAAGAGCAGAGTGGTGAGGGAGGGGTGGGAGCAGAGCAGCGATGGAGGGGTGGGGGAAGAGCGACGAGGGTGGGGTGGGAACAGTGGTGAGAGCCCACACAGATGCATACAATTTAGCGCTTCACTCGGGGAAGATGGGCAACAAGATGGTGCCTTGCGGTCATGTGATCACGTATCCTCCAATCACGATGGTTTTTGCGAAAAGTCAAAGTTCGCCGAACCCTAGTACTGTATTCTCTGGCTCTGTCGGAGGGGAGGAATGGAGGCAGAACGGCGAGGGAGGGGTGGGGGTCAGCCGCCAGGGTAAGGGGGAGCGAGTCTGGGCAAGTCCTGTGAACCAACGCATTATATTACTGCATTCCAAGTGGTGGTGTTTGGTTAGACAAAAAAATGGAAGGCAGTGAAGCCATATTTCTCAGAGAAGGCTTAACAGATCTTGATCAAACTTTTAGATGTTCATCAGTGAGTGCCGGGGCCCAGGGAGTGTTTTCAGCAAAAAAATAAAAAATTGAACATTTTTTGGATTTTGCTTTTCACCCCTCAGTCCAAATTGGGCTAAGGGGTATTGTCGTCACGGCATCCGGGCGGGCGTCAAATTTTGGTTTCCGTCAATTTCAAGGAGAACGGCTTGTCCAATTAAATCCATTTTTGCAGTGTGTGTTGGGGTTGAGTGGAGGAAGGTTCCTTTCGAAAATGAGCGCGCTGCGATTTTCAATATGGCCGCCACGGCAGCCATATTGAAATTGGTTTCCGTGAATTTCGAGCAGAATGGCTTGTCCGATTAAATTAATTTTTGGAGTGTGTTGGGGTTGGGTAGAGGAAGGTTCCTTTCGAAAATGGGCGCGCTGCAATTTTCAATATGGCCGCCACGGTAGCCATCTTGAAATTGGTTTCTGTCAATTTCGAGCAGAACGGCTTGTCCGATTAAATCCATGTTTGCAGTGTGTGTTGGGGTTGAGTAGAGGAAGGTTCATGGGTGCGCTGCGATTTTCAATATGGCCGCCACGGCAGCCATCTTGAAATTGGTTTCCGTCAATTTCAAGCAGAACGGCTTGTCCGATTAAATCCATTTTTGCAGTGTGTGTTGGGGTTGAGTAGAGGAAGGTGCCTTTCGAAAATGGGTGCGCTGCGATTTTCAATATGGCCGCCACGGCAGCCATCTTGAAATTGGTTTCCACCTTGCATGGGCTGAGGTTTAACCGTGTTTAACCATGTTTTTAACCATGAGGTTAAAACATTATTCATTTTCATTCACTTTCATTCATTCATTCATTCATGCATGGGCTGAGGGGTTACGCCCGCTTTGCGGTGCTATTTATCTATTTTAAATCGCTCTATATTATGCCAAAGTATTTGTAACCATGAGAAAGATACTATTAAATGATCTTCAACATTTCTTTTCGTGTTTTTCGATCTCCAATGATCTCCAACCCCTTCGTGTTTTTGACCCCCACAAAAAAATACAGAAATTTTTTTGAATTTCTTCAAAATGCCAACATGATTAAAACAACACTGGGCAACACCGGGTACCCCTGCTAGTGTAATATAAATGGAGAATGGCAGAAGAGATTTTGTGAGTGGTTCATTTCTATCACCATTAATACATCAGAAGAGTGCACACCCTATGGCCTATGTAACCCATACGCATGCATATGTATTTTGTATATGTGCATTGTGCATGTATCGGGTGTAAAACTAGTTCCTTATATCACTATCTCTCTGTCTCCCCTCTTAAATTGAAGATAAAACATCCATATTCCCGAGTTTGAGTTATTAAAGATTATGCTCATAATTGAAAAAACTTCAGTTCAGGATGAATATTCATGAAGGTTGTTGGAGTCAATTGCATTAAAATCGAAAATTACCCTCGCCAGAGGAGAGGGTATTGCATTTGAGTCCGTTTGTTACTTGCCGGAAAAGATTCCGGCAAGTATGTTGATCGGTTGGTTTGTCTGTCTGTCTGTTTGTCTGTTTGTGCGCAGTACTACGTCTACACCGTTGCACATGGAATCGCCAAACTTTACACACATATTTGTCTTGCCCTGGAATAGACTGTGCCCAATTTTTAACCCGCTAGGCCCAAGGCCTCAATTATGACGTCATAATTTGATAATTCGACAAGTACACAACTTCATCCAATCAAGATGCAATTTCTTGAGCACCATGACGGCATAAACTGGTGGCGAAAAAAAATTATGACGTCGTCGGTCACGTGGTTCGGGCGCCATCTTGGAAAAACCGAAAAAATTTGCACCTCTATATCTCCGAAAGTGCTGAATAGAAAAAATTGACACATGGCTCATTGTAAAGCACTCTCCATGGGGAATAAAATATGTTAATGATGCTGTCATACCAGCTGATGCTGTCAATGATGCTGTCATAGGTTCCTCCATTATGACGTCATAATTCGACAAGTACAAAACTTCATCCGATCAAGATGAAATTTCTTGAGCGCCATGTTGGCATAAATTAGTTTAGAAAACAAATAATGATGACGTCATCGGTCACGTGGTTCGGCCGTTATATTTGTCCAAAATGGCCGATAAAAAAGTACATTCCGGCAAGTCCTCGGTCTCTGACCGATTTTTCATCTGTTTGTCTGTTTGTTCGCAGTACTACGTCTACACCGTTGCACGTAGAATCGCCAAACTTTACACACATATTTGTCTTGCCCTGGAATAGACTGTGCCCAATTTTTAACTCTCTCGGTCCAAGGCCTCCATTATGACGTCATAATTTGATAATTCGACAAGTACAAAACTTCATCCAATCAAGATTCAATTTCTTGAGCGCCACGTCAGCATAAACTGGTGGAGAAAAAAAAATAATGATGACGTCATCGGTCACGTGGTTCAGCCGCCATCTTGGAAAAACCGAAAAACTTTGCACCTCGATATCTCCGAAAGTGCTCAATAGAAAAAATTGAGACCTGGCTCATTGTAAAGAACTCTCTATGGGGAATAAAATATTTTATTGATGATGTCATAGGTGCCTCCATTATGACGTCATAATTCGACAAGTACAAAACTTCATCCAATCAAGATGCAATTTCTTGAGTGCCATGTCGGCATAAACTGGTGGAGAAAAAAAAAATGATGCCATCGGTCACGTGGTTCGTCCGCCATATTTGTTTTAACACAAAAGCTTTAAAAACCACTGAAAATACATCCTGGCAAGGGTTTGGAATCTCTGATTGCTCTTTTTCTTGTTTTTATTTTTTTTGTGTCAAAACTGAAAATGCCAACATGTGAACTCGGTTATCGCTGAACCCAGTTATCCCTGTTGGTTATCCCTGCATGGAGAGCAGGATCTCCCAGGAATCCGAGATAGTGAGATGTCTAGTTAGAATATAACTTTAATTTTTGCAACAGAGAAACAATAAACAGTGTTCACAGAATTTGTCCTGCGAATATATCGTCCACATAAAAAGTTGAAAACTTCCAGACAAAAATTCAGTGATCCACACGCGAAACAAACACAGAGTTAACATTTTTATTGAGCAAATAAAATATAATCACTGTACTCAGTTACTATGATTATGCATTCCTTATTACTTTGGGGAAGAAAAAACCCTGAAATGTATTCATTGGCATGTCTTGCTAGTTTACAGCTGATTTAACCCAATATGGTGGTCGCACGGTTGCTCTTCGTCCACACTGTTCAGAGTTTGCACAAATCCGTTTCAAGAGCTGCATCTTGGTCACAATTGTAAATTTTGGCTTTTTGAGACAGTTTAAGCTCATTGCCTCCTGAAGTTGATTTATCTGCAAATTTGGATATGTCAGTACATCTTGATTGAACAATTCTATGCCTCAGCCCAAAGGATTTCAATTCTGATCTGACCTCCTTATTAAATAAAAGGTATGAGGACATTCGGGTTCAGCGTATGGAAATTCGGGACTGGTAGTTATGGTCGGGGAAAGAATGTTTTCGGAGAAAATAGTTTCAGAGAAAGAATGCATTGTACAGTAGTGGAGAGAAGATTGTGTGGAGATGCGATAGTTGTGGAGATGCAATGCTAAATGCCAACAACTTGGCATTTAGCATTGTTGTAGGCATTATTTGCCAACCCCCGCTCTAGCAGGGAAAATGGCCTTAAAATGCATGTTGTTG
Source organism: Myxine glutinosa (assembly GCF_964187855.1). Lineage (NCBI taxonomy): Eukaryota > Metazoa > Chordata > Myxini > Myxiniformes > Myxinidae > Myxine > Myxine glutinosa. The sequence goes on along the minus strand of NC_136262.1, from coordinate 220,278,373 downwards.
TTGTTGTTGGCATTATTTGCCAAAATCTGGCTACCACTCTTAAAAATCTTCTTAAAAGATTTTAAATAATTGAAAAGATAAAAAAGATTTAAAGATAAAATCTTAAAACTCTTCAAAATCTAAAGGATTTTGACATGCTGAATCCATAGAGTCTGGTTACCAAACTCTCCGACCACGTTTTTATATCCAAAATGGCCGATTTCGAGATGGCGACCACTGGCCGACTAAAAAAAACAAAAAAAAAACAATGAATTCATATATATATATATATATATATATATATATATATATAAACAATCGTATAACTTTTGAATCAGTAGAGCTAGAATGAGAATCCTGGGGTCTGTTTCTTCTGATTTTGGCATTCTAAATCGTTTAGAATGGGAGTTTGGACTATTCGAGATCGAATATCTGCCAAGACCATCCTGAAAATTAAAATGGTGGCCATCGCCACAAGCAAATTTAATGAAAATGTCATCGTTTTGAAATGGCTCGGATGGAAAGAGGATCTTGCTGGTTATTCGTATACATTTGAAATCGTCCAATCCATTGGAATAGCTTGGATCTAGTTTGTAGCTTATAATTAAAGACTGAAAGAGTGTGATATTGTGTATTCAATAGCTTGGTTTCAATTATCATACAGAGAGAGAACATACATACCGTACATACATAGAGAACTTATCTCAAGAGTTCTTTACTTCTCCGAACTCATGAATTGTTACAGTTTCCCCCTTCCTAACACTGGCATAGTGCCATACATTTGAACAGAATTCTTACAACCACATCTGATCATGCAATCCCCTTTACAAGAACATGTGATTGGAGTTGTGCAGCTTTTCACGAGTGGATTCAATGTCATGAAGTTGGGCTGCAACTTGCCCTCAACTTCAATCCATCCCTCGTGAAGAGGAGATTGGAGATTTGGAGTGACCTCGATGGCTTGTCTCCATACCATTACCTGTTAATGAGCGCACTGTATATGTAGTTTTGCGGCATCGCTTGAAGGGGGCAACAGGCCAGTTGCCCTACACCACACGACACCACGTGGAGGTCATCAGAAGTCTCTGCAGCACCAGCGCTGTACATCTTGCAGAGGAAATGCACAGCTGCTTCGATTGTGCCATGATCAAAATCAACTTCTCCAAGATTAGCAAGTGGTTGCCAGAGTTTGGCAAAGAATGCCTACTACTTGAATTTCTCGTAGATTTATGCCAAAGTAGGAACCAGTCTATTTCAGATACAAGTACACTCACTCCCAAAAAGAACGACAGGAAGGTTCATGTTATTATCCTTTCTTTTTATATCTGACTTAGGAGCGTTAAAGTGGTGCCCTGAACCATCTTACACTCTCCGTGTCAGGATTGCTGGTCTTACTTTCTGTCTCACTCAAACTACAGCTACCGGGCTAGCTTAAATCCCTCTTTCTTGCAAACAAACATCATACACTTTTCATCATACACTTTCCTTCTCTTTTATTTAAGGCCTGGCCTCGAGGAGGGCTATATAGTCCGTGCCTGGAGCCTACAATATTAAGGAAGAGATTATCCTTTCTGGGGTATATAGAAATAGTAGATCCTGACTTTGGTCCATTATTCTGAATTTGGTCCTCCCCTTCCTGTCCATGCTGGAGTTCATCAAGGCAGTGTTCTGGGCCCTGTGCTTTTTCTGGTCTTCATTAATGATCTCGCCGACTCTCTGGAAAATCCTCTCTATCTCTTTGCTGATGACTCCACTCTCTTCCGCTCCATACCTCATCCCTCAGATCAGCAGGCAGCAGCCTCTTCACTCTCTGCAGACCTGGACAAAATCACAAACTGGTCAAACAAGTGGAACATGTCTTTCAATCCTGACAAATCTCACACTCTCACTTTGTCTCTCCAAAACGACGTCTGGACAACCCTCCCATCTACTTTCTGAAAACTCCTCTGAAAGAAGTTCTGTCACTCAAGCTTTTGGATCTCACAATCTGCCATGATCTTTCCTGGGAAAAACACAGTTCCAAGCTGGCCTCCAAAGCCAGTTGCAGACTGGGCATCATCTATCGTGCGAAGTCCTTTCTGGGCACTTCTGAGCTCCTCACCACATACAAAGCTTTCATCCACAGTTCAATGGAATACTGCTCTCCCCTCTGGACTGGTGCTCCTACCTCACACCTAGCTCGGCTTCACGCTGTTGAAACCAAAGCATTCAGAATCATTGGAATCTCCTGCAATGAAGCTGATTCTGAGGGCCTTTCTCTCTCTCACCACAGGAAGGTAGGTGGTCTTTGTCTTCTACCGACTTCTCTCCGGCCTTGCTCTCCCTGCTCTGTCTGTGCTCTGTCCCCCAAATATTCCTGCAGGACGCACAAGATCTGCCAGCATCCCTCTTCTGGTGAAACTGCCAAAATCAAGACTCTCTATTCACCTTCGCTCTCTCATTCTTCTTTTCTTCCGCATCTGGAACAAACTCACACACTCTCTTCAATCCCACTCCTCCCTCCAGGTCTTTAAAACAGCTGTTCATCACCATCTCTTATCTTCCCCCATCCAAAACGTTGATCTTTTCTACCCATGTTAAAACACCCCAAATCCGCTCTTTCAATCCCCAACTTATTTCCTGAAATCCCGAGAAGTGTTGATTTGCTTTGTACCATGTACCCCTCCCTCCTCCCGCATCCCTCCCCCCTTCCACAGATCTACCGACATCCCTGTTATCTTCTGTTGTTGTGCTTGTGTGTTCCCTCTCTCCACCTCTTGTCTCCGTTCCCTTCATTGTATGTTTTATGATGTCTGTGCATGTTTTCATGTTCAATGTGTTAGCTCTTTCACGAGCCTTGATTCTGTATACAAATTTTTTTTTTAAAGTTCTGTGGTGGACGTGATAAGCATATCAGGATACCTTAACGATTCGGGATTCCTCCAATTTTTTTTTCAGTTTAGTGTTAAACAGCAGGAGTGACTGTTTAAAAAAGTAATTATACATATTTGCGGTTTTTAATATTGTTATGTTTATAGGTGGGTAGAGATTACCTTAGTACAGTTATAAATGAGTAGTATGGTCTGTGGTTTGCCAATCTCAATGTAATAAGTATGGACACATCATCTTAAAGATTTTCTGTTTGAATGTGCACCCGACAGAGGGTGGTGCTTTTTATTAAATAGCGAGGGTTTAAAGTGAAGGAAACGTGTGTAGAGCCTCTTGTAATACCCCAGGTGAGGTTGAAAGGAATGCCAGCCCTGTTGAGTTGGGAGGGCGAGGCAGATCATGGGGCTTCTGCCAATCAAAGGAGAGAGAGGGGACAGGGTTATGGTCGTCTCGTGATGGGGGCGTAACCCAACGTCTCGGAAGGCAGAGAGCGTCCAGAGAGCAAGGGTGAGGAGTAAAAGTGTCGCACAGATGGGGGACTCTGAGGAGAGGGTAAAAAAGTGCACTCTGAGGAGAATTGGCATCGTGCCAGAGAGGGATTGAAAAGGTGGGATCTGAGAAGAGTTGGAATTGTGCGAGAGGGAAAAAGTGTCTCTGTGGGGGTAAAAATAAAGCTCGCTGAGGAGGGCTTTCGTGGCTGAAGAGAATCGATCGGGGTCCTGGTCGAGCTTGAGCAGTAGCTAGTATAATGGTGGAGTATGAGGAGAATTGGCATTGTGCCAGAAAAGGCTTGCCTCGTGGAGGAAAGGTGTGCTTCATTGCCCTGACTGCCTCCTCATCGCCTGCAAGCCCACCTGGTTCCCATTCCCTTTCCCCGTCTGTGATCGAATCTGGAGTGAGGCGCCTTAGTTTGCTTTAGATTTATTTTACCTCACTGTATATAGTTATTTATTCATTGCGTTCCCCATTTTATACTTCCCTCGCATCCCGTCTTCAAATTCCCCACCGTCGAATTCAATCTTCCCTGTTTTTATTTGTGTCAGGAAATAAACCTGTTGGTTTTACTAGAGCTAAGGTTCTCCTGTGCTTCCTCGCCTATGCTTCCACCACATGCACGCAAGGTTAGCAATAATTGATGCAGTTTGAGGGAGCTCAGGCCTGATCAGTCCATCCATCCAACGTCGGTGTTAATCGGCATGAACGTGACAATATGTTTTACTTCTGGTATCAGCTTGCCCCATGACACAAAACGATATGCTATTGATACGTTTGCAAGGCGTTTGTCCATGGAGCAAAAACTATTGGGGAGAGGGGATATTATTAATTCTAGCAACGGAACCCGCCCGATGGGCAGGGCTTCAATTGGGAGGCTCAAATGAAAAGGCAAAATATCAGAAATTGAAGGCTTTTTTATATTTTAAACGATTCATATAAACATCCGTTGAATCATATCACACGCAAATCATCAAAATCTAAACAGTACATGGTGCCCATTTTGAAAAAGGATTGAATTTTGCAAAACGGAAGCGGCCGCTACACGTCTTTCTCAGTCGCACGTTTATGTGTGAAGAGTGCGCGCCGAATCTGTAACACGGAAGCGGCCGCTACACCTGTTTCTCAGTCGCTTTGCACACGCTGCCATGTTACTTCGGAGCTGCACGTTTATATAGGAAGAGTTTGTCAGGAGTCGATGTACTCTCTCCAGGTACGTAGAATAAACAGTATTTGTAGAATTTCAACAAAAGCCACATCACTCTTCATATCGGTAAATATTATTCCATCGTGTTTGGAAAAACTGGAAAATTTGAAAACTTGGAAAAACAATATAGCCTATTTTACTCCCAGGGGTCCCAGGAATACCCACCCAAAATATCGTTGCGATCGGTTGAGCCGTTTTTGCGGTACCTTCGAACGGACGGACGGACATTTGGTGAATTATAGTAAGACTAGTGAGATAAAGTGGATTCAACTGTGTATTTTTTCACATGTCGGGGGTGATTGGACTATAAGAGGCACATGATGTAATGAGAGACACAGGGTGTAATCAAACTCTGCTCTTTCATCCCTTCATCCCTTCCTAGTCGCACTTGTTCTTACTGCAACTTCTTCCTTATAAAACGCCCAAGATTCAGGCTCACTGCTCACCTCTACTGCATTGTCCTCTTTTTCCTTCCCTCTTCTCTCTCCTCCACCTGATCATGTATGCGTGTATCGTTTTGTGTGTCCTCTTGTCTAGCTCTCTCCTCCTCCCCTGTTACATTTGTGTGTCTTCCACCTTGGACACTTCACTTCTCCATGGGCCTTGATTTTTCAAACCCACAAATAAATTTTAAAATAATGGAGTCATAGCTTATATGGAGTTTGCCTGCTGGTAATGACGCATTGAACTATGGTAAATCGCAAAAGCATATGGAACTCAAAACAATAAAGTGAGCATCATTTATCAGACAATCTCATTATGTGTACTACAAGTGATTCTTTTCAAGAAGCGCTGCGAGACAGATGGCTTCTGCTCATCCTCAGAATAGTCATTGTCACGACGACACAGCGGTCCTGACAGCAGCGCCAGGCAGACGAGTGTTAGGACCGTTGTAACAAAAAGCATTATCCCTACAAAACATGCAATGTTCCAGCCATCACTGAAAGGTTTAAACCATGGTTGAGGTTTCCAAAGTGCTGCACCAAATTCCAAGATGCTCCTGTCGAGATTGCTGGGTGCTGTGATGTTCATGGTTACCAGTAGATCAGGATAAAAGGAGGACTTGGTCCACAGCTCACTGTAGAGGCCTGCCAACAAAACGAAGCAGCACACCATCAATCTACATGAGATGAGCTCGGTGTTGTGAGAATTTTTATTTTTATTTTTTTTACAAAGTAATCACTGGACAGACAGGGTGGCCTAAATGTACGCACACTAATATCTAAGATGTCTAGCCTGGGTTCATATCACAACTGTCATCCTGGTGTATCACAGTAGCCTGGGTTCATATCACAACTGTCATCCTGGTGTATCACAGTAGCCTGGGTTCATATCACAACTGTCATCCTGGTGTATCACAGTAGCCTGGGTTCATATCACAACTGTCATCATGGTGTATCGCAGTAGCCTGGGTTCATATCACAACTGTCATCATGGTGTATCACAGTAGCCTGGGTTCATGTCACAACTGTCATCATGGTGTATCACAGTAGCCTGGGTTCATATCACAATTGTCATCATGGTGTATCACAGTAGCCTGGGTTCATATCACAACTGTCATCATGGTGTATCACAGTAGCCTGGGTTCATATCACAACTGTCATCCTGGTGTATCACAGTAGCCTGGGTTCATATCCCAACTGTCATCCTGGTGTATCACAGTAGCCTGGGTACATATCACAACTGTCATCATGGTGTATCACAGTAGCCTGGGTACATATCACAACTGTCATCATGGTGTATCACAGTAGCCTGGGTTCATATCCCAACTGTCATCATGGTGTATCACAGTAGCCTGGGTACATATCACAATTGTCATCATGGTGTATCACAGTAGCCTGGGTTCATATCCCAACTGTCATCATGGTGTATCACAGTAGCCTGGGTTCATATCCCAATTGTCATCATGGTGTATCACAGTAGCCTGGGTTCATATCCCAACTGTCATCATGGTGTATCACAGTAGCCTGGGTTCATATCCCAACTGTCATCATGGTGTATCACAGTAGCCTGGGTACATATCACAACTGTCATCATGGTGTATCACAGTAGCCTGGGTTCATATCCCAACTGTCATCATGGTGTATCACAGTAGCCTGGGTTCATATCCCAATTGTCATCATGGTGTATCACAGTAGCCTGGGTGCATATCACAACTGTCATCCTGGTGTATCACAGTAGCCTGGGTTCATATCATCATCATGGTGTATCACAGTAGCCTGGGTTCATATCATCATCATGGTGTATCACAGTAGCCTGGGTTCATGTCACAACTGTCATCCTGGTGTATCACAGTAGCCTGGGTTCATATCATCATCATGGTGTATCACAGTAGCCTGGGTTCATATCATCATCATGGTGTATCACAGTAGCCTGGGTTCATGTCACAACTGTCATCCTGGTGTATCACAGTAGCCTGGGTTCATATCATCATCATGGTGTATCACAGTAGCCTGGGTTCATATCATCATCATGGTGTATCACAGTAGCCTGGGTTCATGTCACAACTGTCATCCTGGTGTATCACAGTAGCCTGGGTTCATATCACAATTGTCATCATGGTGTATCACAGTAGCCTGGGTTCATATCACAATTGTCATCATGGTGTATCACAGTAGCCTGGGTTCATGTCACAACTGTCATCATGGTGTATCACAGTAGCCTGGGTTCATATCACAATTGTCATCATGGTGTATCACAGTAGCCTGGGTTCATATCACAACTGTCATCATGGTGTATCACAGTAGCCTGGGTTCATATCACAACTGTCATCATGGTGTATCACAGTAGCCTGGGTTCATATCACAATTGTCATCATGGTGTATCACAGTAGCCTGGGTTCATATCACAACTGTCATCATGGTGTATCACAGTAGCCTGGGCTCATATCACGACTGTCATCCTGGTGTTTCACAGTAGCCTGGGTTCATATCATCATCATGGTGTATCACAGTAGCCTGGGTTCATATCACAACTGTCATCCTGGTGTATCACAGTAGCCTGGGTTCATATCACAACTGTCATCCTGGTGTTTCACAGTAGCCTGGGTTCATATCATCATCATGGTGTATCACAGTAGCCTGGGTTCATATCACAATTGTCATCATGGTGTATCACAGTAGCCTGGGTTCATATCATCATCATGGTGCATCACAGTAGCCTGGGTTCATGTCACAACTGTCATCCTGGTGTATCACAGTAGCCTGGGTTCATATCACAACTGTCATCCTGGTGTATCACAGTAGCCTGGGTTCATATCACAATTGTCATCCTGGTGTATCACAGTAGCCTGGGTTCATATCACAACTGTCATCATGGTCTATCACAGTAGCCTGGGTTCATATCACAATTGTCATCATGCTGTATCACAGTAGCCTATGTTCATATCACAATTGTCATCCTGGTGCATCACAGTAGCCTATGTTCATATCACAACTGTCATCATGGTCTATCACAGTAGCCTGGGTTCATATCACAATTGTCATCATGCTGTATCACAGTAGCCTATGTTCATATCCCAACTGTCATCCTGGTGCATCACAGTAGCCTATGTTCATATCACAACTGTCATCATGGTCTATCACAGTAGCCTGGGTTCATATCACAATTGTCATCATGCTGTATCACAGTAGCCTGGGTTCATATCACAACTGTCATCCTGGTGTATCACAGTAGCCTGGGTTCATGTCACAACTGTCATCCTGGTGTATCACAGTAGCCTATGTTCATATCACAACTGTCATCCTGGTGTATCACAGTAGCCTGGGTTCATATCACAATTGTCATCCTGGTGTATCACAGTAGCCTGGGTTCATGTCACAACTGTCATCCTGGTGTATCACAGTAGCCTGGGTTCATATCATCATCATGGTGTATCACAGTAGCCTGGGTTCATATCATCATCATGGTGTATCACAGTAGCCTGGGTTCATATCATCATCATGGTGTATCACAGTAGCCTGGGTTCATATCATCATCATGGTGTATCACAGTAGCCTGGGTTCATATCATCATCATGGTGTATCACAGTAGCCTATGTTCATATCATCATCATGGTGTATCACAGTAGCCTGGGTTCATGTCACAACTGTCATCCTGGTGTATCACAGTAGCCTGGGTTCATATCATCATCATGGTGTATCACAGTAGCCTGGGTTCATGTCACAACTGTCATCCTGGTGTATCACAGTAGCCTGGGTTCATATCACAATTGTCATCATGGTGTATCACAGTAGCCTGGGTTCATGTCACAACTGTCATCCTGGTGTATCACAGTAGCCTGGGTTCATGTCACAACTGTCATCCTGGTGTATCACAGTAGCCTGGGTTCATATCACAACTGTCATCCTGGTGCATCACAGGCAGGGTGATTCATTAATGTGTGTCCTGTCTGACTTAACCTTCTCCATAGTTGGTTCATCATTTCCAATTCTAGTATGAGCATCTTGTTTCCATTCTCTCTCCTATAGGAGAATGTTGCATCATGCTTCACAATTGCACTCCATTTACACCACACTATATTGTTTTAAAATGCCTGTAAACTATCTATAATTCCAGTAATCTCTGTGTGTATGTCTGTGTGTCTGTGACCGCTGTTTCTCGACAACCACGGGTCCGATATACTTGAAACTTGCCAGGTATATTGCTGGGGACCTGAGGATGTGCCTTTTCAAGGTTTCATATTAATCGGAGAAGTAGTTACCGAGCTATGTCCAAAAAACGATTCAACCAATCAGAGAGCAGCGAGCTATCACGTGTGCCGAACGTGGCGAACAGACTCTGCCTCGGACGGCACATTTGAGAGCGTATTCATTTATTTCACGTTGGCAAACTATGTTGGCGTTAAACTATGTTTTAAAACTAATTAAAACTAATTTGCGATTCATCGTAACTGCGATATGCGACCTTCCGGACAGTCAAATGAGGACGTCACTTCCGGACTTACGGATAGTCATAGTGACGACGTACTGATGCTGAACGTGGCGAGCAGACGCTGCCTCGGACGGCACATTTGAGAGCCAGGTATTTATTTGACGTTGCAATCTGTGTTGATTGTTGTAAGGTACGATCGATTGTAGTACATACATATTTATATTTTGTACATATTCATTACGGGCACGTCACGGGTACGGGTACGGTACGGGTACGGTACGGGTACGGTACCGGGTACGGTACGGTTACGGGTACGCCACGTACGGGCACGTCCTAGTCTATCTATAATTCCAGTAATCTCTGTGTGTATGTCTGTGTGTCTGTGTGTCTGTGACCGCTGTTTCTCGACAACCACGGGTCCGATATACTTTAAACTTGCCGGGTATATTGCTGGGGACCCGAGGATGTGCCTTTTCAAGGTTTCATATTAATCGGAGAAGTAGTTACCGAGCTATGGCGATTTCTTTACCAAACTCCGCAAGCCGTTCGCTTTGGACCAAACCATTTCATGTAAATAGAGGGGGGGGGGATTGTCACCGTACTCGCAAGCCGTTCGCTTTGGACCAAACCATTTCATGTAAATAGAGGGGGGGGGATTGTCACCGTACTCGCAAGCCGTTCGCTTTGGCTTTGCGAATGGACCAAACCATTTCATGTAAATAGAGGGGGGGGGGGGGGATATAATTTTAGATATATATATAGTACGGGCATGCCCTAGTTAGTCAAATAACAGCAATGTAGCAATCTTCCATATAGGTGATAAGCGTTGTCATGTTCTTCTCAAGTCAGTTTGTGATCATCATTCACCTTAACCTATCATTTTATTAATTCCACCAATTTATTATAATGCAAACAACCTGTCTAACAGGAATTACCTGCATGTTTACTGCATGTGGGTTAAGGGGACAACAGATTTGATTTTATTAAAATTGTTTGTTATGTTATTTAAGCTATCATGCTTAAACCCTCAATCTACGGTACTTATCTTTTCTGCACCAACCCTATTCTTTTGATGAACGTAAAATGAACCTTCCTCTGTCCCAGATTCAGCATGCTGCACCTCCTTCGTTTATCTCTCTGGATATTACAGTTAACCGCCTCCTCCTGTGGGAAAGGCTTGAGAAATCCTGGATGGCATTAGTTAATAATTGTGGCCTAAATGTAGTCTGTGACCATGACGCAAGCAAATCTTGATACAAGCACCACTTGTTTTTTTTTAAAGTATGAAAAATAAATATTGTTAAAAAAATGTATTTAAATTTGTTAATGCACCAGGAGTATAAATTACAGACGAGGTCTTGATGACATCATTTTCACTCCATATCTTAGAATGTTGGTTCAAGGGCCATCTCGTGAGTTTGCTATCTTTGGTTAGCGACATCAAAACTGCTCATCTATATGCCTGGGAATACATTACAGATACAGTGCCTTCAGAAAGTATTCACTCCCCTTGACTTTTCACATTTTGTTGTGTTACAGCCTGAATTGAAAATGGATTACATTGAGATTTTTTTGTCACTGATCTACACATAATACCCCATATTGTCAAAGTGAAAAAGAAATTCGAAATTTTTACAAAACAATGAAAAATTAAACCCTTAAATGTCTTGAGTCAATAAGTATTCAACCCCTTTGCTATGACACTCCAAATTTAGCTCGGGTGCATCCAATTTCATTTGGTCATCCTGGAGATGTCTCTACAACTTAATTTGAGTCAACCTGTGGTTAATTCAATAGATGGGCATGATTTAGAAAGAAACACAAGTTTCTATATAAGGTCCCACAGTTGACAGTGCATGTCAGAGCAGAAACTCTACCATGAAGTCCAAGGAACTGTCCGTATAATTGGGAGAAGCCATAGATCAGGGAAAGCATATTAAACAATTTCTAGTGTTGAAAGTTTCCAAGAGCACAGTGAGCTCCATCATTAGGAAATGGAAAGAATATGGAACTACTCAGGCCCTTCCTGTACCTGGCCGTCTGAACAAACTGAGCAACAGGGCAAGTACCTTGGTCAGGGAGGTGATGAAGAACACAATGACCACTCTGACAGAACTACAGAGTTCCTTGGCTGAGATGGGACAACCTGCCGGAGGACAATAGTCTCTGCATCACTTCACAAATCCAGGATTTATGGGAGATTGGCCAGACGAAAGCCACTCCTGAGAAAAATGCACATGACAGCACGGCTGGAGTTTGCAAAAAGGCACGTTAAAGACTGAGAGCATGAGGCAAAAGATTATGTGGTCTGGTGAGACGAAAATTGTACTCTTTTTCCTGAATGCAAAGCGCTACGTCTGGCAGAAGCATGGTGCTGGCAGCATCATACTATGGGGATGCTTTTCAGTGACAGGGACTTGGCCTGGGGGACTTGTTAGGATAGAGGGAACAATGAATGGAGATGAATGAATGAATGGATACAGGCAAATCCTTGAGGAGAACATGCTTCAGAGTGCAAAATACCTTAGACTGTGGCGAAGATTTATGTTCCAACAGGACAATGACCCCAAGCACACAGCCAAAGCAGCACTTGAATGTCTTCAGAACAAGAATGTGAAAGTGCTCGAAAACTTGAAGATTGTTTTTCACTGACACTCCCCATCCAACTTGACATAGCTTGAGCAAATCTGCAAGGAAGAATGGGAGAAACTCCCAAAATCCAGATGTTCAAAGCTGATACAAAGTCAAGGGGTGTGAATACTTTCTGAACGTAATGTACTTGTTCTCATCTGAAATTTAGGTAGAGCCCACAATTTGTCACAAATTACACATAACCTGATCGTGTTTACAAAGCCGCAGACCAAAAATTACTTTATTTTATTTTTCCAAATATTTTTAGATTTTCATTCTATGTAATTCACCACTCTCTCATACTTTCATAAGTTATATGTAAACAAATCGCGAAAAGAACTGTTGGCACTATTTTTTCAGTTCTTCAAGGCATCATCATCATCATCTTCATCTGATTTGTCATCATCTGGAACAAAGAGTTCTTCCTGGGTATCCTCATTGTTCTCAAAAAACCTCACAAAAACACATGTACGTGCAGGTTAACTTGTTATTTTTACATTTGCAGTGAGGTGTGGCAAGAATGTACGCAAAATTTGGATGAAAATGACGTCATCAATACCTGCAGTCTGTATATTATACCCCTCGCATCGAAAGCATTTCAATCCTTAGGTATCATACTTTCAAAAAAACCAAGAGTGGTGCTTGTGACACGATTTGCACACGTATTTACATTTCTACCCTGACTGCATAGTGCGGTGAACTTTCGCTTTAGAAAAGCAAAATATTACCACAATGCACCATCTGGAGTGAAAATGGATGCCTCGTGTGAAGGTGCTTGTGTCGCTGATACAATGCCCCCATGTGGGTTAGAGCAAGAATTTGGGATTTGGCCAGGTTGTCGGCGATACCTCATCTACTCTACACGGACATTGTGATATCTTTAACGTCCAACTAATTCTAGAAGATATACGTAGGATGCCCAGTTTAACATCCATCCGAGGGATGGAGAGCACATTGATGGAATGCCATGCCTGTGAAACACCAGGATGAAAGTTTACAGCTGGGTCAGGATTTGAACCCAGGCTGTACGGCATAGACGCGAGTGTGCATACCACTAGGCTATTGGGACTATTTTAAGTGTGTATCTTGTCAGTCCTAAAAAAAAATGTGATAACAAGTGCACAGTTGATGTATCATCAAGATGGATTTTTTTTTTTTTTTTTTTTTTTTGTATACTGAATCGAGGCTCGTGAAAGAGCTAACATTTATTTCACAAACAAATCAACCAGACAAACAAAATATACAAAAAGAGGGAGCGGAAGACAAATGGGGAGAGAAGGGGAAGCACACAACCACAACATTTGAGAGCAGGCAGAAGTGTGGGAGGAAGAGGGCTTGGGGGGAGGAGGCATGGGAAGGGGGGGGGGAGGGGGAAGGGGGGAGGCGTGTACCTGGTAAACATCAGATGTGACTTTGGGTTTTAAGCTTGAAAACATCCAATTGCCCCGGCCTTCACATGCCTCCTCCCACCAAGCCCTCTCCCTCCCACAGATCTCCCGATGTCCCTGTTCTCTGCTGTTGTACTTGTGTGCTTCCCTCTCTCTCTCCATCTTGTTTCCCGCTCCCTTTATTGTATGTTTTGTGTGTACGTTTTTTTTTTTTTTTTGTGATTGATGTTAGCTCTTACACGAGCCTCGCTCTTGTATACAAAAAAAACCACACAGAACTAAAGTAGTCATGGGAATTTGCAGTATTGCAGGTATTACCTTAATAGGTTGGTCTTTATTGCAAATCCAAAAAATGAAAGCTTCTTTATGTTCTTCAAATTGATGAAGCACCTCCGACTAGTCTTTCAGTCGCAGTGGGAAAGAGTGACCTGCACGGCACGAATACAATCCAGTTTATAAGGAACATGCATTTCATATTGTGTGAGATGTTTACTCAAAAACAGACACATACATACAAATTTCACAAAATGCGTCCATCTATTAAACAGCATTGTTAATGTTTTAAATAAACTAGCAACGGTACCCGCCCTATGGGCGGGGCTTCAATTGTGAGGCCCAAATGAAAAGGCAAAATATCAGAAATTGAAGGCTTTTTTTTATTTTAAACGATTTATATAAACATCCGTTAAATCAAATCACACGCAAATCATCACAATCTAAACAGTATTTGTAGAATTTCAATAAAAGCCACATCACTGTTCATATCGGTAAATATTATTCCATCGTGTTTGGAAAAACTGGAAAATTGGAAAAATTGGCAATTGGAAAATTGGAAAAAAAATTGGAAAAACAATATAGCCTATTTTACTCCAGGGGGTCCCAGGATTACCCACCCAAAATTTTGTTGCGATCGGTTCAGCCGTTTTTGCGGTACCTGGGAACAGACAGACACACAGACATTTGGTGAACTAGAACGGGCACTCGGTAGAGCGCATACCTTCGCCGCAGCTACTGTTCTGTACTTGGTAAAAATACGATTTTGACCTTTTCGTGACCTTGACCTTGACCTTTGACCCGATTGCTCCCAAAATCTAATCAAATGTGTCCCGTATAATAACCAATCATCCCACCAAATTTCATGCAATTCGGTTGAATACTTTTTGAGTTATGCGAATAACATACACACACACACACAGACATACAAATAAATACACAGCGATCAAAACATAACCTTCCGCTTTTGCGAAGGTAATTATAGTAAGATAAATTGCATTTTATTAAGGATATAAATTTCACCATCTTGTCCTCAGATACATGGTACTCAATGGTGACGTCAACATTTCCAGGTACACATGACTATGGTTGTCAATATGCTGCTTTCAAAATGACGAAATGACGTATGAATTCTAACGAGGCATTTTGCTGTGTTTGTGTTTTCAGTGACTCAGATTTGCTCGCCGGGCATTTTTCACCTGCTGTTGCTGGCACGAAATGCGTAATTTAAATCGACTTTTTGATATTATTTTCAGGTTTCGAAGAAAGAGTGGCAATTTCAAAATGGTTAACAGTAATTGTTATTTTCCAAAATGCAAATCAGATTCATGGAAATATAGGAAATACGAGAAATATCCGTGGATGAGAGGTGATAAGTATCTTACCATTATCTGTTAGTAGAAGGATGTGGTACCAGTGGTTATAACACACACACACACACACACACACACACACACACACACACACACACACACACACACACACACACACACACACACACACACACACACACACACACACACACACACACACATACAGTTATGAAATCAAGTCGAGACCTCATTTCCAGATATGAGGCTTTATTGAAATCTGTCTCCACATACCCTATACGCACAGAACAAAGAATAATATCAGAACTACAGCAAAGATTATACTAGCATTTCATTGTTCATAAGCAAGCAAATAATTCATTCCCTGTCATACCTTTCTCGAGCATCCATTCACAAAAGACAGATACCAAACCAAAACCCCCTCCTTTCTCGTACAACCCGTTATAGTCCCTTCTCAAGGCTATGCCATTCGAATCCTCTTCTTCATATTTTATTACACACACACGGACACTTCTTTTACCAAGACCCTATAAGATCTTAACCCTACCACCTTAACCGTTAAGCCAACACCAGGCTTTTCTGTTTCAGTAAGGGATCATGATTCATGGAAAAGTTTGTGAAGTTTTCTTGTTCTCAAAGTTTTGTTCCGAGGTCTCAGTTTGTTTGTCGTAATATTCCCAGGGATGGTTTGAATGCCACCGCCGGAGGCATTATGTTTTCAGGTTGTCCGTCCGGCTGTCTCTCCGTCCGTCCTTGATAGGTTTTCGTTACCGCGATAACTTGCGAACGGCTGAAGGGAACTTAGTCAAACTTGGTGCAGGTAGGTATAATGAGGTAAAGATGAACTGATTAGACTTTGGGGCCACGAGGTCAAAGGTCATGTTAAGTAAAATGTATGTTGCCATGCCAACTTGTGAACAAGTGATGGGAGTTTGAGCAAACTTGGTATAAGTATATATGATGCAAAGATGAACTGATTGGATTATGGCATCAACAGATCAAAGGTGAGAGGTCATGTCCGTTAAAAATGTGATAACTTGAGAACAGATGAATGGGTTTAAATCAAACTTGGTACAGGTATTATATGAATGAATATGAATGAATGAATATGAATGATCGTTTTAAGGCCATTTTCCCCGCTAGAGCGGGGGTTAGCCTCTCCTAGAACGCAGACGCAAAGGCAGACGGAAGCCTCTCCTCAGTGAAAGACACATGAAAGCCCGCTTGGAGTTTGCAAAAAAGCACCTAAAGGACTCTCAGACTGTGAGAAACAAGATTCTGTGGGCTTTCATGTGTCTTTCACTGAGAAGAGGCTTCCGTCTGGCCACTCTGCCATAAAGTCCAGATCGGTGGAGTGTTGCAGTGATGGTTGTCCTTCTGGAAGTTTCTCCCATCGTCACACAGGATCTCTGGAGCTCAGCCAGAGTGACCATCAGGTTCTTGGTCACCTCTCTTACCAAGGCCTTTCTCCCCCAATTGCTCAGTTTGGCCGGGCAGCCAGCTCTAGGAAGAATCCTGGTTGTTCCAAACTTCTTCCATTTAAGAATTATGGAGGCCGCTGTGCTCTTGGGAACCTTCAATGCAGCAGAATTTTTTTTTGTAGGCTTCCCCAGATCTGTGCCTCGACACAATCCTGTCTCTGAGCTCTGCAGGCAGTTCCTTCGACCTCATAGCTTGGTTTTTGCTCTGATATGCATTGTCAGCTTTGAGACCTCATATAGACAGGTGTGTGTCTTTCCAAATCATGTCCAATCAATCGAATTTTCCACAGGTGGACTCCAATCAAGGTGTAGAAACATCTCAAAGATGATCAAGAGAAATGGGAGGCACCTGAGCTAAATTTCAAGTGTCAAAGCAAAGGGTATGAATACTTATGTAAATGTGATATTTCAGTTTTTTTTTAAAATAAAATTGCAAAACTTTCTAAAATCCTGTGTTCTCTTTGTCATTATGGGGTATTGACTGTAGATTGATGAGGGGAAAAATGAATTTAAACGATTTCAGCATAAGGCTGCAACATAGCAAAATGTGAAAAAGTGAAGGGGTCTGAATACTTTCTGAATGCACTGTTTATATATGCTTTAAATATATATACATCTATATATATATATATATATATATATATATATATATATATATATATATATATATATATATATATATATATATATATATATATATATACTGTATATATATATGTACAGTATGTATATATATTAATTTTTTTGGCGGTTTCAACAAACTGCTGAGAAGTAATGGCAATCACCATACAGGTCCATTGGAATAGTTATTTCATCGCAGACCATTATCTTAGCCCCTTCCCATTATTTCGGGTTACTATGTCTTTATGCATTGGAGTAAAGGAACGATAGGTCCTCCAGTCATAAGGGATACTTTGCCAGGCAGTGCAAACAGGCTCAAAGGCACACCATCCAAGCAACAGGTAAAAGTTCCTTTGAGAGAGTTTGTGAGGTCAGGGAAAGCGACACTCCACCAATCAGGGCCTGAGTAACTTCAGGGGAGCTTGTGGGGTGGAGTAACGGGCTCCACCAGACGGGAGCCAGGACACCCCTCAAACACCCTCCCCCCCCCCCCCCCCCCCCCCCCCCCCCCCCCCCCACCCCCCCCCCCCCCTCCCCACGTCACCCTAAGCAAGGGCCTGACAAAAGGCCTTGCACATGTTTTTCTCTCTCTCTGCCCCCTCTTCACGTGTGCATGATACACTCTCTACACTCTCTTGGTCTTTGGACATCGTTGACCTAGCACGTGCCTGCATGACTTTCTCTCTCTGCTGACCTCACTCAATACATGCCTGCATTACTCTTCACCTTGGACTTTGCTCGATCTGCATGTATTCATTGCTCTCTGCTAGCTGCCAGACTCCCTCTCGGTGCACATGTGCACGACCTCACCTGCCCAAGTCCGGCTTGACGATCGACCTCACCGCCCAAGTCCGTGCTTACGATCGACCTCACCTGCCCAAGTCCATGCTGACAATCAACCTTCACTCACCTGCCTGTCCGTGCTGGAATCGCCATTAACTGATTGTGTTGGGGACTGCCATTTGCCGGCCAGGTGCTCGTTGGTGAGGTCAAGACGAAGGACACCATGAGGAGAGGCAGCTGGAACATCGTGGCCTTTGTGCTAACAGGTTTCCAACGTTAGTTTTCCCCTCCCCACCCCCGTGAATGTGTGCTGCGCCCATGTAGTGTTTTTTTTTTGTAATCGTAATAATGCATAGAATAAGCTAAGTTTCGTCTTCTTGACCCTTTTTCTTTCCTATTGAAAGTTTCACTGTACATAAATCAAATCAATAAACGTTTCCTTTTCGCTCCAAAGTTGTTTCCTTTTCCTTTTCTCTTCCACCAAAGTCTTTGTCCGTGAATGTCTTTTCCTCCATTGATCCGCCATTGCTCGCACCTTGGTTAACAATCTGCCGTAACAGAATTAGCATTACCCCGGCGGTTACCAACGGTTTTGCTCGGCCATCTAAATTTTTAACGCCGGAGATTACATACAGTACGTTCCCCGATTGAGACCGTCACATGGTACAGGCAAGCTATCGTGCAACGGACCAATTGGCATTCATAGTTGCTGGTTCACAACCTGCAGAGGTACGACGTTATGCATGCATGGCAGCCGCAGGTCCGATAAGTTCAGGAGGTAACGGAGGCTAACCCCCTCACAGTAAACCTGAACCCCGGGCCATAACATTTTATATATGCGTTTAAATATATATATATAAATATATATACATACATACATACATATATATATATATATATATATATATATATATATATATATATATATATATATATATATATATATATATATATATATATATATATATTGTTACGGACCGCGGATAAGATGTTGGTTTTGCCGAGCGGAGGCCCCGCAGCCCTAACAGTTACCCCGACTAACCAGATTCCCGAACGTTGGCCGGATCGCGCCACAGATATTCAATAGGGAAAAGACAAAGGCGACACGGATGTGAAGAAGAAGAAGAAGACAAAAAAAAGGGTTGGAAATACTACTAAATTTATTCCTATTATTTACACGCTCAAAAGTAACCAAGGAAGAAGGAAAGATAAGAAAATAATTTACAGAAGATTTTAGACACAGTGCAACCTAGCTTACCTACAGTCTTAATTAACCCAAGGACAGAACAAACAAAACAAACTCACATACACAAGAAGGATGGAAAGGCAGGAGGTGGATGGCTGGAGGGAAAGGAAGGTCCAAGGATGCTGCAGCACGATCAGCGCGTTTGGCAGCCGCCGTTCCTTCGCGGCCCCGCTCAAAACTGCCATCCAGGCCCCAAGCTGCGGTTTGGGGGCTGCTGTTGTTGAAGCTGCTGTGTTTGCGGCTGCTCTGTGGACGTCGCGTGCTTTGCCAGGACTCGTCTGGTCCAACCACACAACTGAACAACGTGCTTGCTTCTTGCCCAACTCTCTTGCTTGGTCCAACTTTGGCGAGCAAGGCGACGAATAGCAGGCTTTGTGCTTCCCTGGATGATCTCTCTGGATGATCTCCTTTGGACAAGAATCGCTGCTGGATGATCTCTTTTGGACAAGAATAGCTGCTGGATGATCTCCCTCGGACAAGAATCGCTGCTGGATGATCTCCCTTCTCTATCAGGACCTTGCGCGCGCGCTTTTTATAGCGCCTCCGGCGATCAAGCCGCCGGCCTTTAGGACACGCCCGTCGGTGTGCTCACCTCGGCCCTGATTGGTTGGCACGGCCCTCTAGCTCCGCCCTTGATGACGATGGGCGGGCACGCCTTTCTTCCCCGACCCGAGCACATGTTCAATGGTGGTTTTGGAGGGGATGTAATTGGCAATCGAGGCTTGGCAATGATGAAAGGGGAAAGTGAAAGGAATCTACTCTATTTCACTTGGTGCAATGGAGTGTCATCTTAATGGGAGACAAGGCCTTACCCTAATACACATAATAAAGATATAACTATCAACCAGGGGGAAATCTATGATTGGCTGACGTGTATGCTTTATGGACTAATTATGGGACGCCCTTTGACCTTTACACAACACTGGAGGCAGGAGGGTCCAGAATCAAGCAATATTAATAAAACACACAATAAAAAAAATACAATCCTCATATCCACAACACTGCACCCTCCTCCTCTTAGGCACGTCCCGGGCCTATAACTTTAACTTAGTGTGACACGTACGTGTAGTTCCCTCTACTTTTAACCTGACCCTGAGTGCGACAGTTTTAAAACATAAATAAATATGTCCCGCTGCTCCATTGCACCCTACCTAACAGACTCACGCCCACAGCTAACCGAATTGCGGAATGGTCTTCAAACTATACACTGACGGTGGGGAGCATTATTTACAATGACTCTGCTTTTATTTACAAAACTAACCCAGGACCTGTGATTGTTCTTTCTGGGGGGAGACAGTCTGCTCTGCATCAATGCACCATGAAAGCACCCAAAACGCACCAAACACACCCTCAAGCACCAATCGGTGCACAGTCATCACTGTCCATGAATAAAAATAAAAACAACAACCCCTAACCCTGCAGGTGGTCTCTTGCTCTTCGGCTCCCTCTGCTGGCTATTATTATTTTCCTGGTGTTGTCATCTTCCTTTGCTGGTGGCCTATTTGCACTATTAAAATGCACCCAAAGTGTCCATTTTTATTTATTTTATTTATGGCCCACAGGGCCGACTAGTGTGGTTCACCTGTGGGGCATCGGTGCCCTGTGATCAAGGTCCGCCAGCAAGATTTCGGGCCTTCATGGCCGGTTCCAGCAGAGGGGCCATGCCCCAACCCATGGGGTCCATAAGTGGTGCTCAGCCACAGACATGTGGTCCATAATGTGGTGCATCAATGCAGACAGCTGGTTCTGGGAGTTCCGGGCGCACAATGGCGGACTCACACACGCTCCCCTCGGTGCCCAGTGGCGCACAGGTCCTCATGTGGGAGACAAAGGGGGGGAGAGACAGATGAGCGAGGGGTAAGGTCTCGAGGGTACACATCAAACAAGGCAATGCAAGGCGAAGTGCGTACGGAGAGCGAAGTGAGAAAAGCTCGTCCCTACCGTACGTCACCCCCCCTTGTCACCTACACTACCCTTTCCCTTACCCCATATGTACAACAATCTACACATTTACAAATTCGTCGCTAATGTCACATCTTCCCCATATTTCTTCTATTCCAAATTCGTCACCACAATCCCTCTAACCAAAATTTGCCATCACCCAATTCATCATCAATCCTCATAAGGAGGAAGAGATGGAACAACAAGCACAATGTCACACCCACGTCATGATGCATCTCACAATCCAAACATTTGCATCATAAAAATAATAAAAACAACCTGGCATGGTGTGGAGGTACATCATCTCAGGTGAGTGGATGCAGATGGTGCGAGGAGACTTCAATCCTAACTATCCTCTAAATGACTTTAACACACTTTACACTACCCGGGGTCTTTCCCTGCCAAACCATTGGCACCCTTACTCTATGTGGTTTTAAAAACCAATTCCCATTGACCAAACTGTGGTGCTTCTCAATTTGGGGTCTCACTCCCCCGATTCATTTCCCGGTGCCCTTGCACAATTTCCGGGCTGGGTCGTGTAGCTCTCCCAGCAGGTCTACCCACCTGCACACCTCCACCACTGCAGTTGCCACCCGAGCTTACCTAGCTCCTCACCCTAACCTAACTAACTGGGGAAGGCCCCTCCTGGCTCTGTCACCCCTTGGTGCCCTCTGGCACTGGGCTACCCGGGTCCGTCCTCCGGATCCTCGGGCCCCATCCACAACAACTCTACCGGCTCCCAGAGCCCACCTGCGGCCTCACCTGGCCGACATCCTCACAGTGGTGGAGTGCCCAAACCAACTACACACACTAACAGGCTACACGCCCAGCCATTTCCACAACACTAATGCACCCATCCAAATACCATTCTTTCACCCGCACCACAGATGCCAATATCCAACCACAATTTACCTGTACCCTCTACCCAACATTTAAACTACCCTCCCCGGGTATTCGTGATGGGGGTCCATCCTTCCCCCATTCACACCTTCGCACCATCCACTCCACTCCATAGTTTCCACCATACTCACTCCACAACCATCCATTCCAATACTCCATATATTCCACACTCCATGTATTCCACACTCCATGTCTTCCACACAACCATTCTCCATACACCTGTTGTTGCACACCTGTGCAATCTTACCTGGTGCCACCTGCACCCTCCTTCCTTCCTGGACCATTTGGTCAGCACAATACTCATCACCATCACTCACTCAAACACTGCTCCATACACCTGTTCAGTTGCACACCTGTGCAATCACACCTGTTCAACATACACACGGCATCATCTTAACTACCTGTTGCCCTGCTAACTTAGTGCTCCCCGTCTTCTCTTTAAACTAAGCACATACCACGTCATTATCATCCACTCTAATCTACCTGCGTCCCCACTGCAGGTATCATTGTCACTACCTAATCTTAACGTTACCTAAGGTCATCTTCTCTAGATCCCTATCATTATATCCTAACCCTCCCGGGCTAGTTTTCACTGCCAAACCCCATAAACTAGTGCTCCTTTGCCCCCTTATGTGAGAGATGGCAAAGTTGCCATCCCCCCACATCGGGTATCTTCCACTATGAATTTTGCACACCAAATTCCAACAAATCAAAAATTTGCCAATCACTACCAATCGTCTGCCAATCATCACTCTGCCAATCCTTTGCCAATCATCAAATTTTGCTTTTTTCTAATTTCGGGTCCAAAACACTATCCTCATCATCACAGTCCGCTTTATCTGAGCCTCTCGGTGCGCCAATTCACTTCTAAAGCTCGGCTTCGTAAAGCCGAGCAATGAATGCGGGTTGTTTGGTGCCAGCGGCTGGATACATCCGGCACTCGGTGCAGGGAAGGAGG
This sequence comes from Myxine glutinosa, assembly GCF_964187855.1. Lineage (NCBI taxonomy): Eukaryota > Metazoa > Chordata > Myxini > Myxiniformes > Myxinidae > Myxine > Myxine glutinosa. Next base: position 220,255,402 of record NC_136262.1, on the reverse strand, counting down.
TTTACCCGGGCCGAGATCCCACGCACCACCTCGGCACGGAGCCATCCAATGGCCCGATCTCGACCTGCCGGAACGCCTCAACAAAAAGGGGTCGCCATGACGACCCTTCCTATCGGGCTGCCCGCTCCGCCTAGTGGAGCACGGACGCGGCCGTTCCGAGCGAGGCCCAGCGTGGATCGCGTACGGTGGTTCTTTCGAAACCGCCGTGGTTCGGATCCCCGCTGGTCCTCGCGGCACGCGAAGCTGCTCGGCGCGCACCGAGGGCCCGATTCGGCTAAATGTCGTTCTAACCGCTAACCCGGTTACCGTCGATGCTTCACCTGCATGCTCACATGCATACGCTACCCCTTTCACCCTCACCGAGCTCGGTGCTCCAACGCCGCCCGTACACCCCGCGTACTTCGTTATTGCACTCGTTCTTTTCCTCATAGACTTGGTAACACACCTGACCACCGCACACCTTTGCACACACTCGTCGTTCGCACACCTCACCAACACACCTCTTCGCGCCCCCTCCTCGGTCACCTCCTCTGTGACAACTACAGGTGTGCTCTCACTCGCACACCCAACCACGCACCTCACTTCCAACTCCAGCGTGCATTCCCATACGCGTTCTACCAATCCAGGTGTGCATCCCTCCATTCCAGGTGTACATCCTCTCTCACCTGCCACAACCAACTTACGCTCCGTGTCACTCTTACTACTTTTACGACCACACTTGACAGCGCACTCTTTCCTCATGCACTCCTCTGTTACACACCTTTCTCGCGCATCCCCTTGCGCACACTCTCCCGTTACACCTTCCATAACACTCACCACAGGTGTACACTCTCTCGTTACACCCTCTGTAACACTCACCACAGGTGTGCATTCTTCCTTACTTTTGACAGCGCACTCTTTCCTCATGCACCTGTCCGTTACACACCCTTCTCGCGCATCCTCTTGCGCACACTCTCCCGTTACTTCCTCAGTAACACTCCCCACTACGCGCTTCCATGTGCTCCCTCGCACACGCGCAACAACCAACTCACTCTCGACGGCACACTCACTCCTCGGCGCGCACTTTTTCCTCACACACCCCAGAGTCGGACATTCTCGCACACCTCCTCCTTCGCACACCGTACCTGTCGCACACTTCACCAACGGCCTCTCACGAACACCCGGATCCAAATCAACCCCCAAGCCGACTGAAGCTCCCCTCACATCATATGCATTTCCGAATATATCGCCACTCACCTTGGCACCTCGTCTCCGCACCTCCTTCACCACCTACAAACTCTTTATTTGGTTAGTGAGCACAACATCACGATTTGAGCACCGACCTTGAACATATTCCATCACCTCCTCCTTTATTTCCCTCTTAGTTTCCGTCCGTCTCTTTTTAATTTCACTCACCCCCTCTTCCACCTCCTCTAATTTTTCCTTTACCTCCTTCATTTCCCAGTGCGCCCCCTCTATCTCTTCCTTTAACGCCACTTTAACTGTTTCTATGCGCGTCCTCACCTCTCGGTCCTTCGTCTCCATTACTTCTGTCACCTCTTCCAACTTCTTCGTCAACCCCTCATGTACCATCTGACATTCCTTCTGTGTCGCTATTAATTCATTTTTAATGTCTTTTTGTGTCGCTTTTAACCCCCGATTATTGCAGTATTCTTTTCCACTTGGTCCACGAGTTCCTTTTGTCCCACTGTCAGCTGTTCTACTCCCCTCGTCAGACCCTCTATTCCCCCCTGTAACCTAGCCGTATTATTCCTCACCTCTTTCTCCATACGCTTTTCACCTCGCTTTACCTCCTCGCGTACCCCCGAGACCTCCTCGCTTACACCTCGTCATATCTCCTCCTTCATCTCCTCCATCTCCTTAGTAGATGCCACCCTCATCTGTCCCAATTCATCCCTCTGAGCATCCAATTTACCTTCTAACCCGATTTTCACCTCCTCTATCTGGTTCCCCATCCGTTTAATTTCCCGGGCGGATTGCTCCCCTACTTCCCGCAATTTGCCTTCCATCCTATCTTCTAGCCCCCTTAACCCATTTTTCACCCCTTCTATCTGATTGTCTAACCCCTCAAATTTCTTGTCTAACCCCTCAAATTTGCTGTCTATCTTCCCAATTTGGGCATTGGTACCCCTCGCTTCGTCCCTCATTGCCCCCATTTCGCCCCCCATCCTATCCATTTTTGCATTCAGTTGGGTCAAGAATAATCTGAGGTCAAACCCGGTTTGCCCAGCGTCCCCAACCGCCACCGCGGGCTCGCCCTCCGCGGCGCCGCCAGTTTGGGACCCTTCAACCACGTGCGCGAGGGCGCCATTTTGCGCGCCTGATACCTCCTCAACCACCTCCTCATTGTTCTCCTTTACTTCGTCCCTCTGATCCTGGGTTACTCCTAACCCCTCCTCTAGCTCACCCACCTGCATCCGATCGCCTTGACTAGCCATGGCGCGATTTCAAAATTCGGGTTTTTTTTTTTAAACAAAACAAATTTCGGCAGCTCGTAATTTTGAGCGCGTTAAGCGCGCTTCGGGTCCGACCCCGCTCCCGACACCAATTGTTACAGTCAATTGTACAATTGGTGTTCCAAAATTTGGGCTAAATAAATTTAGTCCCAGGTCCGAATCCGACACTCCTGACACCAATTGTTACGGACCGCGGATAAGATGTTGGTTTTTCTGAGCGGAGGCCCCGCGGCTCTAACAGTTACCCCGACTAACCCGATTCCCGAACGTTGGCCGGATCGCGCCACAGATATTCAATAGGGAAAAGACAA
>NC_136262.1:220155135-220247635 GCF_964187855.1 Myxine glutinosa | reverse complement strand
CGCCAGATCGGGGGTGATCGGGGCGATTCGTGGCCACTCAAATCCGGTATGACTGGGGTTTAAAACTTAGTAAAACGGTCGTTTGAAACATGACGAGATATTTATTAAATCATATTCACCAAAGGGACAAATTATGAATGTGCCGCTGTTGACAGATGAGCCTCAGTTGCTATGTCTAAAAATGTATTGAACAGTTTTTGCACAACAAAACATTTTCTTGATACAGTGCCTTCAGAAAGTATTCACACTCCTTGACTTTTTCCACATTTTGTTGTGTTACAGCCTGAATTTAAAATGGTTTAAATTGAGATTTTTTTTGTCACTGATCTACACATAATACCCCATAATGTCAAAGTGGAATGAAAAAAAAAATTTTTTTTTAGAAATCAATTAAAAATGCAGAGCTGAAATGTCTCGAGTCAATAAGTATTCAAAAAACCATTTAAAAAAAACAAAAAACCTTTGCTAGGACACTCCAAATTGAGCTCAGGTGCATGCAATTTCCTTTGATCATCATTGAGATGTCTCTACAATTTGACTGGAGTCCACCAGTGGCCAATTCAATTGATTGGACATGATTTAGAAAGAAACACTTTTCTATGCAAGTTCCAGAGTTGACAGTGCATTTCAGAGAAGAAACTCAGCCATCAAATGCAAGAGTCCATAGAGCGACATAGAATTGTGCGGAGGCATAGATATGGGGAAGGGTATAAAACAATTTCTATAGTGTTGACATTTCCGAAGAGCACAGTGAGCTTCATCATTAGGAAATGGAAGGAATATGGAACTACCCAGACTCTTTCTAGAGCTGGCTGTCTGACCATAGTGAGCAACCAGGCAAGAAGAACCTTGGTCAAAAATGTGACCAAAAACCCAATGACCACTGACAGAACTACATAATTTCTTGACTGAGATGCGAGAACCTGTCAGAAGGATAACAGTTCCTGCAGCACTTCACAAATCCAGGATTTATGGGAGAGTGGCAAGACGGAAGTCACTCTTGAGAAAAAGGCACATGACAGCATGGCTGGAGTTTGCAAAAAGGCACATGAAAGACGCTGAGAGCTTAAGGCAAAATATTCTGTGGTCTGCTGAGAGGAAAATTGAACTCTTTGGCCTGAATTTTTTTTATTTTTATTTTTTTTATTTTTTTGTATACAAGATCGAGGCTCGTGAAAGAGCGAACATTAATCACACAGAAAGACAAACAGACACATAAAACAAATAACATCGGGAGCGGTAGACAAGATGGGGAGAGAGGGGGAAGGACACAAACACAACATTTGAGAGCAGGGACCGAGAGACATGGAGACATCGAGAGATCTGTGGGAGGGAGAGGGCTTTGGGGGGGAGGCATGTGAAGGGGGGGAGGCATGTGAAGGGGGGGGGGGGGGGTGGGAGAGGTATAAACATATGGACACTGCCAGGATTTCCAGGAAATAAGTTGGAATTTCAAACAAGGTGGATCTGGGGTGAATTAGTGGGGGTAGAAAAGATCAAGGTTATGGATGGGGGAAGATAAGAGATGGTGGTGAACAGCTGTTTTAAAGACCTGGAGGGAGGAGAGGGATTGAAGGGAGTGTGGGAGTTTGTTCCACAGGCGGGAGAAAAGAGGAATGAAAGAGTGAAGGTGAGCAGAGAGCCGAGATTTCGGCAGTTTAACCATCAGAGGGTTGCTGGCAGATCTTGTGCGACCTGTAGGAATATTTGGGGGACAGAGCACAGAGAGAGCTGGGGGAGCAAGGCCGGAGAGGAGTCGGTAGAAGACAGAAAGACCACCTACCTGCCTGCGGTGAGTGAGTGAAAGGCCCTCAGAGATAGCTTCATCGCGGGAGATTCCAATGATTTTGAAAGCTTTGGATTCAACAGCGTGAAGCCGAGCCAGGTGTGAGGCAGGAGCACCAGCCCATAGGGGAGAACAGTATTCCATAGAGCTGCGGATGAAAGCCTTGTATGTGGTGAGGAGCTCAGGTGTGCCGAGGAAGGACTTCGCACGACGGAGGATGCCCAGTCGGCGACTGGCTTTGGAGGCCAGCTTGGAAATGTGGTTTTCCCAAGAAAGATCATGGCAGATAGTGAGACCCAAAAGCTTGAGTGACAGAACTTCTTGGAGAGGATTGTTGAGAAAGTAGATGGGAGGGTTGTCCAGTCGATCTTTTCGGAGAGACATAGTAAGAGAGTGAGATTTGGCAGGATTGAAAGACATGTTCCACTTGTTTGACCAGTCTGTGATTTTGTCCAGGTCTTCAGAGAGTGAGGAGGCTGCAGACTGCCGATCTGAGGGAAGAGGAATGGAGCGGCAGAGAGTGGAGTCATCAGCAAAGAGATAGAGAGGATTTTCCAGAGAGTCAGAGAGATCATTGATAAAGACCAGAAAAAGCACAGGGCCCAGCACACTTCCTTGGGGAACTCCAGCCTGAACAGGAAGGGGAGATGAGAGAAATCCATTCAGGGCCACACGTTGACTACGACCAGAGAGGAAGTCCGCAAGCCATGCATGGAGATTTCCATGGATACCATAGGAGGAGAGTTTGGTGAGCAGAGCTGGGTGCCAGACCGTATCAAAGGCTCTTGATATGTCAAGGGAGACAGCTCTGATTTCCTGTTTGGCATTGAGGACCTCCATCCATTGTTGAGACAGCAGAAGCAGCATGTCCAGAGTAGAGTGACCTGGTCTGAAACCAAATTGATGATCAGAGATCAAGCCATTGGAGAAGAGGAAAGATTTCATATCCGAAGCAATGATGGATTCCATGACTTTGCTGATAATTGGGAGCAGGCTGATTGGTCTGTAGTTGCAAGGATCTGTTTTTGCACCTTTTTTGTGTAAAGCGGTAATGTTAGCTGATTTCCAGGATGCTGGCAGATGACCTTGAGCAAAAGATAGGGTGAAAAGAACAGAGAGAGGGTGAGATAGAGCGGCAGAGCAGGATTTTAGGACCCGTGGGCTGATGCCGTCTGGTCCAGTTGCAGAATCAGAGTCGAGGTTTGACAAAAACTCCTCCACCTTGTCAGGAGAGAAGGACACAGAGTCCAGGAGCAGTTGGGTTCGACTGGGAAAGGAGGGAACAGAGAGAGATGGGTTTGGGACTAAGGATTTCGAGGCAAACACAGAGTTGAGGCATTCGGCTTTGTCACGTGCGATGTCAACTGTGTGGCCATTTGAGGTAAGGGAGGGGATGGAGGGGGAACAAACACCAGAAACGGATTTGACCAGACGCCACCAGGATTTGGAGGAAGGAGACAGGTTTGAGAGTTCATTCTTGAGTGAGGAGAGATAGTGCTTCCTGGCACTCCTGAGGGTAGACACACACTTGTTCCGAGCTTGGTGGAAGGAACTGAGATTTCCTTCAGTTGGATTAGCCTTCCAAGAGGCAAAGGCAAGTTGTTTCAGGGCAACTGCCTCACCACAAGATTCAGTGTACCATGGACGGGAGGAAGGGTAAGACAATTGAAGGCGAGATGGGATAAATCTGTGCATGAGAGAGATCAGTTTGCTTTGGAAGAATTCCCAGGAAGAATTGATGTCAGCGGCAGTGGAGATGGGAGACCAATCCAGACGATTGATGGCTGCTTGAAGACCGTCCCAGTCGGCCTGAGTGAAATGCCAGACTCGACGACGCTGAGGAGGCTCTCTGAGAATGGCCAGAGAGATGTCCACTTTGACAAGCACATGATCAGAAGAACCGATTGGAGCAGAAGAAGAGCAGCAGACATTAGCAGGGAAGTTTGTCATAACCAAGTCTAGAAGAGAAGATACTCCATTGGCTGAGATCCGGGTCGGGAAATTGACAGATTGTGTCAATCCCAGTGAGTCACAGAAGTCCTTTGCTGAGATGCCATGACTAGTGAGAGAGGAACCCACACCCAACCAGGTGGCATGATGACAGTTGAAGTCACCACATATGAGGAAGAGAGAGTTGGGATGAGTGGATAGAAGTTGGTCCATGTTGTCAGACAGTGAAATGTAGATGGAGTCATCACTGTTTGGGGGACGGTACAGAACACATATGAACAAAAGGTGGGAGCGGAGAGGAAGCCGTAACCAGAGGTACTCCTGCGGGTGAGGAGGAAAGAGAGCAGTGCAAGGAGAGTGAGGAAGAGAGTTTTTGACAAAGATAGCCACCCCACCACCAGGCCGAGGCTCAGGTCTATCATACCTGAGGAGGGAGTAACCAGGAAGAGATATTAAGGAATCAGAGACATCTTGAAGGAGGAAAGTCTCTGTTAAGCAGATCAAGTCTGGATTGTCAGAAGCAACCTGTATGGAGAGATCAGTCAGGTTTGAGCGAAGGCCCCGGATGTTTGAGGTCCATACCGTTAATGAAGAGAGAGGGGGAGCATCTGGTACAGGACAGGGGAGGGGAGGAGTAGGGTAAGATGAAGGATGAGAGGGGGAGGTAGGGAGAGCAGTCGATAGTGTTTCTGATGTTGCAGAAGAGTTCCAAGAAAGGGAAGGATGAGGAGGATGAAAGGTTTGCTGGTGAAGGGATGCGGCACAGTGAGGGGTTGTCCGAGGGGGGGCAGAGGATAGTAGAAGGTTTGGGGGGGTGGAGGTATGAGATAGAAGGGAGACGAAGTGGGGAGGAGGCAGCCCGGAGGAGGAGGGGGGAGGAGAGAGAACTGGAGAGGAATGGTATGGGGGGAGAATTGAAAGGGAGGGATTGGGGGGGAGTTTTGAAGGGGAGGAGTGAGGGGGGAGTTTAGGAGGGGAGGGGCAAGGGGGGAGTTTTGTAGGGAAGGGGAAAGGGGGGAGATCAGGAGTGGAGGGGCAAGGGGGGAGATTAGGAGGGGAGGGGCAAAGGGGAAGTTTAGGAGGGGAAGGGCAAGGGGGGAGTTCAGGAGTGGAGGGGCAAGGGGGGAGTTTAAGAGTGGAGGGGCAAGGGGGAAGTTTCGGAGTGTAGGTGCAAGGGGGGGGATTTGGATGGGAGGGGCAAGAGGGGAGTTTAGAAAGTGGATGATTAATGAAAGACGAACATTGATAACAAATTGGGTTTGTTGTGATTTTCAAGTTAGCAATCCGGTTCAGAACGATGGAGGAGGGATGGAATGAATGTGAATTTAGACCATGTAGTGAGGGAGACGTATAAGATATTGAATTTCTTTTTTTTGAAGTGGAATGAGTTGGAGAGGAAATTGAGAAAAGCCTTTTAAATAGGAAGAAAAACAGCGTGTTGTAATATACCACTGAATAAAAAACAGAAGGGGAAAGGTTAAACATATTTAAAAATATTTAAACAGAACTATGAACAATCTTATATGCACAAAAATACCAACGGGGGGAGAGCCGAGAGGGACCACCACGAGTCACGTGAACAGGGCAAACGGTGGATGGCAAGGAGATAATGGGGGTGGGGCGAACAGCACACCTGGACAGAAAATACAGGATGAGACAACAGTACACGTGGAGAAAAGAAAATAAATGTTTTTGGTTTTTTTTTGTTTTTTGGGGGGGGTGGGGGGGTGGGGGGGTGGGGGGTGGGGATTTAGAACGTTAGACAGTATTATGTTCGGGGTAGAAGGGAAAAAACCAAGAGCCAAGCAAAACACACTTAAGTTAACAAAACACCGACGGGGGTACAACTACAAGGCCACACACGAGGAGCAGAAAACGATTAATTAATTACGAGTTACAGGAAATTCAAACCAAAACTAACTATAATCAAACAATATCACATGGACGATAAAATAACGAATTGAAATTTGACAATCTATCTGGGGAAATGGGGGAGAAACACGTGGTCGAAGAACGAACGAACGAATAAGAATGAATAAACGAATGAGCACAGAGAAGGTAGTCTTTTTTCTTTTTTTTTTTGAGTTGAGATTTACATAAGGAAATAGGCTTTGGGGTGGAAAGACTGCGAAAACAGAGAATGAAAGTTATTGGATCACAAACGAACAGGCGCTGAGAGAAAAACAAAGCCTCAAGGTTGTACAGTGCACACTGTACAGGGCCTCGAGACGACACGAATTAACGTGATTTTCAATACAGGTATGAAAGATTTGCACCGAAAAATCTTTGACGGGACAATAAACGTACATACACCATAAAAGAAATACAGTTATAACGAAAATACAAATTGGAACAATGACTTAACTTCGATTTCGATGGAGAGCGTGGAGGCCTTACGAAAAAACGAACCGTCGCCAGCAAGACCGGAAACGGAAGTCCTACGTCTGGTGGAAACCGAGCGCACACATCACCCATCTAACACCATCGCTACGATGAAGCATAGTGGTTGCAGCATCATGCTATGGGGATGCATTTCATTGGTAGGAACTGGGAGATTTGTAAGGATGGAGGGAAAATGAATAGAGCCAAATACAGGCAAATACTTGGGGAGAAACGGCTTCAGAATGCAAAAGACCTTAGACTGCGGTGAAGATTTATGCTCCAACAGGACAATGACCCCAAGCATACAGCCATCTAATACCCATCTAATATCTAAATATCTAATACCAAGATCTAATATCTAATACCAAGCATACAGCCATCTAAAACCCATCTAATACATTACATACAGCCAAAGCAACACTGGGATGGCTTCAGAACAATAACCTGAAAGTCCTCGAGTAGCCCAGCCAAAGCCCAGACTTGAATCTCATTGAGAATCTGTGGAAAGACTTGAAGATTGCTGTTCTCCGAAGCTCCCCATCCAACTTTACCGAGCTTGAGCAAATCTGCATGGAGGAATGGGAGAAACTCGAAGACTCGATGCTGTAATCACTGCCAATGGAGCTTTTACGAAGTATTGGCCCAAGGGATTGAATACTTATGCAATAAAAAGAAAGACCAATTACTGCACTGCAGTTACAAGAAGGAAGTCGGACATTAAAAATACATACACACACACACACACACACACACACACACACACACACATACATAAACACACACATACACACATACACACACACACACACACACACAAACACACACACACACACACACATACACACACACACACACACACATGTGCACATAATACACATACACACACATAAGTAGGTGATAAATTTTGTTCCTGGGACACCTCCATTTAACATGGGAAATCCCTATCTAATGTCGTTTACCCCCCTGTCTTTTCCCACTTTTGGAAAACACCCCTATTAATCCAAAAGACTCTATGAGCCTTTTGGCCTTTTGAACCATGAGCTTATTGGCCTTATGAGCCAATTAATCTACTTGGGCTAATACATAATGAAGATATTTTAATTGAGCTAGGGCTGAATGGTAAACCCATCTTGATGTACCAGGCTGAACACTAACAGCTTGGAACCAATCCTTCATTGAACCTCCAAATCTCCATTCACTTACATGTAAATTTTCCTCTGACCATCACTTTTCTTCATTTCCCCTCAACACCTCTATTCCTGCCCCCCTTGGTGTTATGGGCCTTTTATTCTTACTATCAATGATCAATGTTGTTTAGTAGACCACTCAAACAACGATCCTACAAATATTTGTTTATGTGTGGGAAATAATTTAATTCTCCTACAACTCTCTTCACCATCTAATACCTTAACAAAGTATATGTTTGAGTTTGGTTCTTTATCAAGATATTTTAACTGAGCTCCGATAAAATGATAAACCTCCCTCAATGTTCTTGTTTGAGCGCCTCCTGTGCCACACACCATTTTAAAATTAAAGTATATATTTTCCTGACAATCATCAAAGTTTTCCTTCCACTCAAAAATATTTCCATCTTTTTCACCCAACTCACCAGTATTTAAATTAATTATCTTATTTGTTTTGTGAACTTTTTTACCAGTTGCCTTTTCAATAAGTCTTATTTGATATTTTTCACATTCATTATGTTTTCCATTTATATACCAAGGTTGATTACACCTCCACTCTTTAGTCTGGTTGATACTTGGTTCTATCATTTATATAATAGTAAAAAAAGGCGGCGGTAGCCCGTTAAAATCCCTAACCCCCTTTTTAACTTATCACATATACTTATATAACCATAAGGGAGACTATCAATTCCATTTTCTAAAATAAACCTCTTATCATCAAAAGCCCCCAATGCTTTCTTATTCACCTCTTCTGAATATAATTGATGTTTATAACTTCTTATTCCATTAATCTTTCTAAACTCTTCTTTCTTTGTTGTTAAACAGTTACAATAATCCTTAAAGTTTATTGTTTCTTTAATAACATTTTTCTTTACACCTTTTAACTTCTTATCAGTCTTTTCAACGTTATTCACAATGTATTTATAAGCATAAGCCTTAGACCTCAATCCCACAAATTCACTCATAACATTTCCTCCTAATTCATCCTTGAACTTTCCAATCACCTTTTTATTTTTAGAAGAGAACAACTCACTCTCTGGACTGTAATTACTTGTATCATAGATATTAATGTCCTTTTTCATGTCTGAATAAACATCATCAGTATTAATTTTCAAAATAAAACTATCTGTATCCATATAAATCTTCCATCTTTCATATGTATCCAATACCCGACCTGTCCCACAGTACCCGAGCCGTCCCACAGTACCCGACCCGTCCCACAGTACCCGACCTGTCCCACAGTACCCGACCCGTCCCACAGTACCCGACCCGTCCCAAAGTACCCGACCCGTCCCACAGTACCCGACCCGTCCCACAATACCCGACCCGTCCCACAATACCCGACCCATCCCACAACACCCGACCCGTCCCACAACACCCGACCCGTCCCACAACACCCGACCCATCCCACGTACCCTGTGATTGATGCTGTGAAGAGGAACAGGTTGAGATGGTTTGGTCATGTGTTGAGGAAGGATGAAAGTGACTGGTTGAGAAGAGTGATGGAAATGAATGTAGAAGGAAGTAGAAGACGGGGAAGACCGAGAAAGACTTGGCTAAAGATGGTGGAAGAAGAAATGCGGGCAAGGGGGTTAACAAGGAGAGATGCAGAAAATAGGGCAAAATGGAGAAGATTGTCATGGGGACCGCAAGGCTAACCCCCGCTCTAGCAGGGAAAATGGCCTTTAAAATGCATGTTGTTGTTGTTGTTGTATCCATATAAAGAAGATTAACATCATTTTGATATTTCTTCCTCAAGTTATTATAAAAGTAATCATACATTAATGACTGATAAATCAAGAATTGATGTTCCAATATAAATAGGTTTGTCCATTTCAATACTCTCTTTAACCAAATGGATCGCACAAAAGTTCTCAGTAAAGACCTCGGCTCTTATAAAACTCGGTCTATTAATTAATTTTGATGCTTGTTCCCAAGATGTTGATAGTCTGATATTTTGTCTTTTCCTCACATTCTCCATGGTCTTACCAAAGACCGCATTATTCATCAATTTATAAAAGTCTTTCTCAAAATCTGTTTTTGACTCTGTTCTTCTTTGTGTATTAAAATCAATGTACTCCTTTAGCCAATTACTTTGATTAAACTTTAGAACCCGATGGATCTTCTCTACTCTTAGACCTTTTGATAAATATTGTCGCAAATTTCTTTGGTGTAGAACATAATTTTTCTTGTTATATAATGTAGTAAGTAATTTTTCTGTTGATTCACCTATATCAAACGATCGTTGATAATCACTCAACCATTCTTTCTTTGGACTTTCTTTCTCACAAGCAAATGGAAGATCTTTATGTTTGATATGAAGTTCTTCAGGATATTTTAAATTTACCTCAAAATAATAACCAACCTTTGAATCATCCAATTCTTTTTGTGTAGAGATACATACATCTTGTAAAACCTTTTTGTAGTCTTTTTCCTTTACCCATCTAAGTTTTCCATAAGGAAGAGCTTGAGACATTGCCCAGCCATACAAGTTGTTTGCGTCATAGTACATCAAGTAAGAACTTTCTTTCATTGAATCATAATTTGGAAGATATTTGTTATTTGCTTTTGCGTATCTGCTCGAGCAGACTTGTGAAATTCCACCTCTTTTTGCCTTTTCAATCATCAAAAGCATATCGACATCGGTTATCAAATCCAAACTTGTTTTGTCATTTTCAACATCGCGCTCCAAGCCAATCCAGGTGCTGTGTAGTAGTGAGCAGGATCCAATCCATATCCAGTGCGACAAACAGATCTAAAGGCTTCAAATACATCGGCCAATAAAAGCACATCAGTTTTGAGATACAAATCGTGATACTCGCCAAGATTCTTGATGTTATATTTTTCCCAAACATTTTGTGCATGTACATAATCTTTATCAGATATATGACTGTTGTTTAATTTGTTATAGAAATTTTCTTTTGAAGGAAGTTGTGTTTCATTGAATCTCTCAAATGAGTGCATATAGTCATAGGGGTAAATTCCCTTTTGTGTTAGTAAATCTTTATCTGAAAAATACTCTGAAAGACATGGAAACTCTTTTAGATTTTGAACCAAGTTAGCCAATGGACTTGCCATGAATTTAAATGTATCAAGAAATCTGATATGAGTAATAGGAGATGTGTGAATTGTTTTTGTGAATGAAATGCATTTCTGATCCGTGTTAGGAATTGCTGAAATGTGTCCAGATGTCTTTGAAAGTTCATTAATAAATAGATGCGTATCATAATGAGCATTGTTATGAAGAAAGACAGGAATGAAAGAGGGGAGTTTATAATTAATATTACAACTTTGATGAGCCGGACCTCTATATTTACCAGTGAGATGACAATGATCTCTAACCTTTAGACCTTCACCAATTTTTTCCTCACAAATATGGCAAACATTGTTTTTTCTAAATTCCCTTTTCTCTTCACTCGTCAAGGACATTGGTTTATTGGTTTCTCTCATTATCTTGGTTAATCGAACACAGTCTTTTTCTAGTCGTTTCACAAACTCCTCTGGGGTATTTGAGCCTTTATACTCGTCCAACTTGGTATATTTAACACCAACGGATGATTTGATATAGTAACAAAAACCACAAGGAGTATGCTTTTGATATTTATTTGTGTATGATTCTTTTGGATCTGGAGAAGCAGTATCTATTTTTTCTAGAATACTTTCAAAATCAGCATATATTACAAACGGATGTTTGATCGTTTTCTTTTCATCTTTGAATGTGATCTTTGAGCCTTCTTTAGGCATATTGATTACCATTGATTTATGATCACCACAATAATTTGAATGTTTATCTAATCTTTCTTGTGAATTGAAGAAGTTAAGACAACGCAAACAAATATATATTTTATTTGTTCTTTTACAGACTTGTGGTTTTATTAATTTAGCAATATCTTTGATGTATGTATAATGTGAATTTTCCTCTGAATTAAAATACAGAAGATTAATATGAGTTTGTTTACAATTGTCAGAAAGCTTTAAAACCTGAATGTTGTTTGTTTCTGTTAGACCATAAACATTAACTGATAAATTATTCATCTTTTCAAATTTAGGAATATCATTTAAAGCCATAGGAAACTTTAGATCTTTCATATTTAATGTATTCTCATATTTTTTATAATGAGATACTCTTTCATCATGAAAATGTGGAGGATGTAAGTATGCTAGAATAGACCAGAGAAAACATTTATTGTCTTTATTTTTGATATTGATAACTGCTTTTCTATTTTTGATAACACTGTGTAAATCAATGTAAGAAGAAGCTTTTAGAGGATCTGATTTAAGAATATGAATGTCTATGTAAATAATTTTTCCTATATTGAATCCACTTCCTACGATTGAATTATCCACATCTTGCTCTTGTTTAATAAGTTCATCATAGACTCCTGATGTTTTAAAATCTTGATATGAAGATATAAAGTGTGGCTCAGTTCTCATGTATGGTGTATCTATAACTCCTTCGTCCTTTGTCATTTCTAATTTTACTCCCATATAAAATTTAAGTGGTTTCATTTCTTTTAGTGTTGTTTCAATCAACGTTTGAACAGCAGGTTTAACTATTTCTATAGCATCAACTATAGACTCTGGTTCAGGAGGTTTGAAGTTAAAGACTCTTATTTTAATATGTCCTTTGAATGCACCATCCGAGTTTTTAGTTGTGATAAAATTTGATAAATGTAGATTTGTTTTAAGAAGTATTTCGAAGCCTTTCTTGAGGATATTTTTATGACAGACAGAACAGTGTTTTGTTTCCTTCTGAATAGGAGCTAGTAGGTGAAGTAGATTAAATGTGTGTTTGTTAGTTTTAAGGTGTCTTTTGTATTGTTTATATTCTTGTTCACAAACGTCGCAATACGTTGCTTTGATCATATTTATATCGTAAAATTATACTTAAAACAAAGTGCCTTTTTTAGAGGCTTTTTTAAAGATGAAACTGTGCTTAAAGTAAAACACTTATAGAAGAAACTGTGCTTTGAAGAAAGTGCCTTTTTACAGGCTTTTTATATATGAAACTATACTTAAAGTAAAACACTTTTTCACTCAGAATCATCTGAGTCATAACTATCACATGAATACTCAGAATCATACTCAGAGTCATCAATAAAACTACTCTCATAACTATCATTTGAGCACAAACTATTAGCATCATAACTATCATCTGAGTTCAATGAAATACTATCATCACCATCGTCCGAGTTCAATGAAATACTATCATCAGTATCGTCCGAGTTCAATAAAATAGTAAAATCTTCACTGCTGTAATGACTCATATTTAATTAGCAGGAAAAATATTCCCATCAATATCTATATACTTTCTTTCATTAACAGATTCAATCTCTACATTTTTAATATCAAAAGTTATCTTTAAATAATCTCTAACTATCATAGAACGAAATGACATTTCACCAGAAATATTAACATCATTCATTTTACTTAGATCTACACCCTTTGGATTATTAAAGTAAATACAAATTTCTCCACGAGTATTGTTGATGGTCTTATCATTCTTTTTCAAAGTATCGCGATCGATCACTTTTTCAAGCTTTGAATAAATTGCCAGGAGTAGAGGAGAAACATTTGTTAGATTTACTTTAATGGATGTCTTTCCAGGTATAGTTAGAGCTCTTCCTTTAAATGAAATAGAGGGGCTCATGTTATTTTTCATAACTGGTTTTACCTGAAAATTTCCATATTTATCTTTGTTCAATTTAACATCTTTGACATATTTTTCTATATCTTCCACCGAAGTAGAGATTGATTGAAATTTGTCTTTTGTGTTTTGAAACATTGTATTTATTAGCGAATAAACTTGCGTTTAGTTTAAGTAAAAATTTACTATATAAATATGATAGAAGGATATTTAGAATTTCCAGACTCTCCATATGATAAATTAGAGAATTGTCCGGCTTGTGATAGAGTGGGGCTTAATGATGAGGATTCATATAAACAATGTTTATTCTGTGATTATCTTCCAATTAATGATAATTTAAAAAAATAAAAAATATATAACTCTTTTAAATTAGAACCAAAAATGAATTACTTTACAAGATTAATAAGAGAGATGAATGTTAAATATTGTGATGATAATACACCATTTCTTTCAAGGGAAGAGACTATTTGTATTGAGGAAATGTTTAAGGGTTTAATGATATTTATTATTCAAAATAATTTTAATGGAAATGTTAATACAAGATACTATATAAATAAAATAATGAATTATTTTGAAATTAAACCCGAACTCAGGATAAAATATAGAGTTTCTAAAATAGCTCAAAAAAAGTTAGATGACTTGTTTTCCAAATATATAAATGAATGATTTTTTACTCGTTTGGGAAAACAAGATAAAATTTAACAACCATAAAAATCTTCCAAATTCATTAAGATGTCTAATAGTCGGATCAAGCGGATGTGGAAAAATCTGTTTGCTTTTAAAGATGCTCCTTACCCCCAACTTTTTAGATTATGATAATTTAATAATTTTTACGAAGTCAAGTTTTCAACCCGAGTATCAACTACTATCATAAGGTTTTAATGCGGGTCTTAAAAAGGAAGACATTATCGGTTTATTTAAACTTCAAAACAAACTAAATGATTACAACATTGAGGATATAATACAACTATTTTGTGATACACAGAAATCAAAATCAAAACCCATAACTTGTATTCTCAGTGATAATACGGATGATATACCTTCACCTCAAGATTTAGATAAATCAAAAAAGAACCTCGTTATCTTTGATGATTGTGTTAATGAGAGAAACCAAACAGTAATGGATAGCTACTATACAAGAGGGAGACATTCTTCTTGTAATTGTATTTATCTTAGTCAGTCATATTTTCAACTCCCTCGACGCTCAATAAGAAACAATGCTAATACTTTTATTTTATTTAAGTTAAATTCAATAGATGTAAATAATTTTTGGAGAGATAATTGCTCTACGTTATGTAGTAAAAAAGAATTTGAAAATTATATGAAACACACGATTGGAAAATAGAAATATATTGTTGTGAAACAAGATGAGATACTAACTGATATTTTTCAATAAATAAATACAGAAAATGAATGTCAAAGAAAGAGCGAGAAAGTTTAAAGAACATCAAGAGTTGGTTTCAAAAGTTGTAAAGCAACAGGAAGAGATAAAGAAGAAACGGAGACAGAAACTAACTGGTGAAGAAGCCTTTGAAAGAAAACAAGAGAAATTTTTTTAACCACTTTTAAAAACTCAACAAACGATTTCACCTACAGTTCCCACGGTAGAATTTACTCCGAAAAAACTTCAAATGCTCAAAGATTTTAGTCAAATGACAGAGCAAGAACTTGGAGAATTAGAATATGATGATGAAGGATTATTTCGGAAACTTGAGGAGGTAAATCAACCCCCTAATTATGTTGTGGAAGCTCTTCAAAACAATGAATATTCGGCGGGTTCAAAAACCAGAGCAGGTCTCATTCCAACAGAAGAACCAGCACAGTTCCATCTTGTGAAAGAAAAGTTATTGATATTTAATGATAAATTGGTGTTCTTAAGTTCTACTCAACTAAATGTTGAATTAACTCCAAGATTAATGTTTCTTCTAACAAACTCCGGATTCAGCGGTTCAAAATATTTTGAGGAACCACTTGATAAAGAAAGAGAGGAAGATAGAGAGTATATTGAGTTGCTAAATGCACTTGATTATGGAGTTTCTGTTGCTGGTAAAAGTAAGAAGAATGAGAAGGAGAAACATATTATTGATGCTTTAAGTAAGCTTGGTTCGGGTGTTAGCTTTCTTCCAAATGACCCATCACAATTAGTTAATAGGCTATTATTGCTGTTGGGTAGTAAGAAGGCTGGAAACAACAATTGTTTTAATGAAGCCTCAGCCATTTTAGACCAGTTGATGAACATGAAAATAATTAATAAATGTCAATACAAAGATATTTTATTAGATATTAAATAAGATGAGAAGCACAATTCTTAGTTTTAATTTCACAACGAGTGATTACACAGCATCATTCCCTTACCCACTACAACTTGACCCCCTTGCCTCATATGAGGCATCTTTATTGTCGATGGAAACTTATAATACCTTGTTTAATATCACAGAGAAAAACAACAAGTTTAGTTATAATCCAGGAAGTGGATACAAAACTATAACAGTTTCACCCGGAGCTTACGAGATTTCTCAAATATCTTCTGAAGTCTCTCACCTTATGAAAGAACAAGGTGATGAACCAAAAAATATGGTAATAGATATTCAAAAACACACTTCAAAATCAACGATTAAACTTAAAAATAATTATAAAGTTGATTTCACGATTGAAAATTCGTTTAGAGAGCTATTGGGTTTCTCTTCAAAAAAGATTGAAACTAACGGGACGTCTTACAGTGATAATGTCATTCAAATATCCTCCGGTATAAATTCAGTATTAATTCATTGTGATTTGATTGATGGTGCTTATAACGATGGAATAAGAACAAATACAATATTTTCATTCAGTGCATACTCAACCCCCGATTGGTTATAAATTTAATATGGAACCAAAAAATCTTGTCTATTTACCTGTGTCAGGAAAAACCATATACAGAGTAAATTTTAGGATAACCGACCAAGATAATCGTATGATATCCTTTAATGATGAAATTATATCCATCAGAATTCACCTTCGTGAAGTTTTTTTTGATAAATAAATAATGGTTATTGTGAGAAAACACGAGTTGGGAAAATATAAAATAATTACAGGGGATGGGATGTTCCTTTCACCATACTATAAGGGTGAAGGTATGTTTCTTGGTAGAGGATACTATAAACCTAAGAGACAACGAGGTGTAGGTCATCAATTTAGAAATAAAGGAGATGGAATAATTGATACTCTTATGGGTATTGGTTCAACCATTCTTAAACATAAAGACCTAATTGGTTCAACTGCTTCTGCCGTGGGAAATGTAGCGGGTGCTATCAAGAGTATAAAAGATGCTCAAAAGGAGTCTCATAAATTACAAGCAATCAAAGAAATAAAAAAAGGCAAAACTCAACTATCTTCACAAGAACGACAAAAAATCATGAAAATACTTGGGTCAGGGTTTCAACGATTTTAATGCTATATAAATACAAGTATGGAAGCGATTGATAGTATCTATGATTTGGATGATACGATTATCATTTCAAACTCCACTAAAAAGGAAGACTATTTTAAGGTAAATGCTATAACAGGAACAGACTGGAATTCAAACGGAACAAAAAGTTTTGAAATAAATAATCAACAAACTTACTTGAATCTAGCTGATAGTTTCTTGCTGTGTAAATTTAAATTCACTAAGGCTGCGAATAATACTAATGCTACACTCGTAAATGATTTCTTCTGGAAAATGTTTGATAGTGTCCGCCTGTATATTGGAACACAAGAGGTTGAAGCGGTTGATTATGTCTCTGCTACATCTGAAATGATGAAATTTACACAATATTCGTTTAGTGATAGAATGGGTAAGGGAGCTGTTGAAGGTTTTATTCCTGATATGTCAACGGGAACAAATGCTGACCCTGGTTATATTCAAAGGAAGTCAATGTATAATGATGATACAAAAGCAGAGAATAGTTTTACTGTAGCAGTACCTCTGAAAGGTATATTTGGATTTTGTGATTATGATAAAGTTTTCTATGGTCTTAAAATTAGATTTCAACTACAAAGGAATGATAATGTAAATAGGTTGCTTTTTGGGGCTCAAAATGCTTTTGGAGACAATAATAAATTTGTTATTAATGATTTGTGTTGGTATATCAGTGAATATACTCCTAATCTTAAAACGGAAGAGATGTTAAATAGAAGACTTAACTCAAAGAAACCACTAAATGTATCATACCTTAAAAGAAGATGTCAACACGTTAAACTGGAACACACTACCTACACTTGGAATTTGGGTGTTTTGGCAGGAAAACCACGATACCTATGGCTCATTTTTTAAAAACCAGATGGAGATGAAGGTACTGATAAGAATAATGCACTGAGTGATAATGCTAAGGTGAAACAACTTCGGGTTTCTCTTGATGGTACATTTTACCCACGAGATAGATTGGAAATTGATTGGGAAAAAAATGATTATGCGGAAGCCTACAAGTCTTACCAAAAGGTGTGTGAAAGCAACGGTAATAATGATCCTATTTTGGATATTGTTGCGTTTCAAAAACTTTATACAATCTACGCAATTGACCTGAGTTCTCAAAAGGAAACTATAAAGTCTAATCGAGTGGATACTTCTCTATACATTGAAAGAGGAGAGAGTGAAGAAGTTGATGCTGATTGTTTACTTTTGGAAGAAACAGAATTACAGATTAATACAGATAATGGTGTTATGATTAATATCACATAGGTTTTTTTCTCATAAATAAATGAGTAGGAAAGAACCGGTATATGTTAATCAAATCAATCTTAACAAATTAACATCTTGTATTCAAAATCAAAAGCCTTGTATTATTAATGTTAATACAATTCAAAGAAAAGGAGCAGTAAGAATTGATGTTTTACTCACAAGAGAGCAGGTAAAAACACTAAATGATGTTGGATCACTTAAAATTAAAATGATAAAACCTATGTTAAAGAAATATTCAATACAAGAGGGAGGATTTCTCCCATTTCTAATTCCTTTATTTGCTGGTTTAAGTGTGGCGGGAGCATTGACTGGTGGTATTTCAGCAGCGGTAAAAACTGCTAACGAAAGGAAGGCACAACTAAAAGCTCAAAAAGAATTGGAAAGACATAACAAGGAGTTGGAGAAACAAATTAGTGGAAGTGGTGTAATTGTAGATTTTGCTCAAAAACTTGAAAGTCTACCTGATAAAGCTAGATTGTTGGTTGGAGATATGCTTTCCTCTATCGCTCAAGCGGGTGTTAAACTAACTAAAAGGGGTAATGGGTTATATCTTTCTCATAAATAAATGGATAAATGGTTTAAACAATTTGGAAAGAATACAACGTCAAATATAGAACTTGCTAAGTATTGTAAAAAACTAAAAATGGATAACGTGGTAATCTGTATGAGAAATGAATTAACAAAGTTGACCAAGAATACAAAGAATATTATTATGAATTTAGACACACAGAATGGTTCTCATTGGGTTTGTATTCATAATAGTCAGGATAAATATTATTTTGATAGTTATGGTATGCCACCACCTTTTAAAGTAATACAATTCTTACAGAATGGTGTTTATCAAACATTTTAAGTTCAAGAAATTAATTCTAAATGTTGTGGCCAATTATGTTTATATGTATTATTTCAACTCAACAATAATGAAAATTTTTATGATGTCATTTTTAATCTAATATAAATGACTTATGTCGGAAAAGATGGTTCTATCTTTGGAGAATCCTCTCAGGATATTGATTTATCAAATTATTATACAAAGGCACAGGCTGAACGACAAAAATATAGTATAGGTAAAAATATTAATATGAAGAATACTTATAAATTAATCAATTATCCAAACCCTACAGATGCGAATGACTTAATTAGATTTAGTGATTTATCACATCATATATTTTTAAAGAAAACAGCACGTTTTGTGAAACAAGTAAAATTTACAACCACAACACCTGGTTATACTGACCATACACCTTTCCTCATTCAATTTAACTACCTGCTTACAATTGAATTTTATAAAGAAGGACATATAGTTAACATGCGAATTAATAAATGGGGGTATGATATGCCTGATTTCGGGTATAATTGGTCTTTTTCAATAAACTTAGAAGACCTACATGATTTGAATCAGTCTCGTAAAGGAGAATATTATCTGCTTGGTGAGGATAAGGATTTATGTGGAAGTACAATTAGTAAACAACAAATACATGATTTTAAGAAAAGAAAAATATATGATAGTATAGCGATGGTTAGCATGACAAAGAAGGAAGGTAATGAGATAAGGATAGAAAGCTGAGGAATACAAACCGATTTGGTAGTGGGAAGATGGGGTGGTATTACCTGTCATAATATTAATCTCACATATATTTCTGATACATAAATGGCAGGAAAAAGACTACAAGAGAATTATAATTTTTGTATTCAGGGATACCTACAAGAAAAGGGCGCTCAGTATTACATACCTTATAATGTGGAGCATATACATGGAAATTTTGTCATAAAAAACTGGCCTTATACTGATATTGTTAAACCCACAAATAGAGACTTGTTTAAAATATGAAATAAAAATGAACTTCTCAAAGTTATGAAATATAAAACTCTTAGAAATCGTCAACAAATCTTATTGGTATCCTATTATGAGAAAAATAATTACAGATACAAGAATATCTCAAAATCCAGATGAGTATATGTATAATATTCTTTGGGACTCAAACCCAAGGGTAGCTGGGGATGAGGAAGGAGTTGAAGAAGAGAGGGAAGAAAGAGAGAGGGGGGAAAGGGAGAAAAAGGAGAGGGAGGAGAAAAAGGAGAAGGAGGAAAGAGAGAGGGAGGAAAGGGAGGGAAGAGTGAGGGAGGAAATCAGTAGGCTTCGTAAAAGATTGAATGTATTACAGCAAGAAGATCAATCTCAACTCACCGAAGAGGAAATAAAGAAAGAATGAATGCTGTGAAAATATTGTCTTCAAGATTACAGTCGTCAATGACTGAGCTGAGTTCAATTTCATGAAGGAGATTTAAGCGATAAAGTGGGGAAGAAGAGAAAGTGATTGATGATGCTATTGACTTTAGTTAGTTTTATTTGTAAATAAATGGAGGAGAGAGTGAAGGCATTCCTAAGGATTCTTTATGTTTTAAAAATTAAAATTGAAATGTATATGTTAAAAACCAAAAAGGTTTTGATACTCTGTCGGAATTTGTCTGATAAATAAATATGAGTTATTGTCTCAAATGTAAAAAGAAAACTAAATCTAAAAATATCTCTTATGTTAAAAGCTAAAAATAATAGAGTTTATCAAAAAGGAATATGTCAAGTGTGTGGCTCTAAAAAGTGCCAATTCATCTCTCCTAAAAGTGGAGGAGACATACAAAAGTTTCTGTCAGGAAGTAAATTTACAACAACTGGAATTCCAGGGGAACTACATATACCTGGATATTCTTTCTGTGGTCCAGGAACAAACTTGGATAAAAGATTAGATGAGGCTGACAATCCTAAACCTTGGTCTAAACCTATAAATAGGGTTGATGAAGTGTGTATGAAGCATGATATTGCTTATGGGAATACCACTACATTGGATGAAAAACATGAAGCAGACAGAGAAATGTTATATAATTTGTCTTTGATACGAAATCCTACATTGAGAGAGAAAGTTGATAGGTTTATTGTAAAAAAAATGATAAGTGCTAAATTGAAGCTTGGTCATGGTTATTCCTCAAAAAACTATTAGGCTCTAATGATGTCATCAAGACTGAGGAGCTTTTGGCTAATGAATTACACAAACCTATAATCACAAAGTTTAAAAGAAGGAAAGTTTATTCTAAATACACCGACCACATATGGTCCGCTGATTTAATTGAACTAAATAATGATAAGGGATACAGGTATGCTTTAACCGTTATTGATTTGAGGAGTAGATTTTCTTGGGTTGTTCCTTTAAAAAATAAAAGGGGTGATACTTTAATGTTAGCTTTTAAGCTAATATTTGATAGGGATAAAAGAAAACCAAAGAAACTGTGGACCGATGAGGGAACAGAGTTCTATAACAAAATATTCATGAAATTTCTTAAGGGGAAGGGTATTAAATTATACAGCACCTTTAATGAAGGAAAGGCAGTTGTTGTCGAGTGTTTTAATCGTACTTTGAAAGAGAAATTATATTAAAAATTCACACAACTCGGTTCTCAAAAATGGGTGTATTTAATTCAGGATATTGTAGATGATTACAATAATACAGTTCATTCATCAACAAAATCAAAACCATCAGAATCATTTACAAAATTAGAATATGAAAAGGAGATTAATTTGAGAAAACCCAAGTTCAAAGTTGGTGATATTGTTAGAATATACAGATGGAAAAGCCATTTTGAAAAAGGTTATACAAAGAGGTGGACTAATGAATTATTTAAAATTGTTGATGTAATGGACAGTCCCTTGGACTTACAAATTATATGATATGAATGGGGAAGAAATATTAGGGTCATTTTATTCACAGGAATTACAAAAAACAAAACTGATAAACCATTAAACAACAACCATCCATACTTTTATTCACCCCACCTAGATTAGCTAATTTAATTAGTGGTAATAAAAAAAAATTAAATAAATAATAATCATAAGCCACGCCCACACAGACCACGCCCATCATCCCCCACCCCCAGTGCATCCCCCACCCTTGATCCCCCCTCATCCCACCCCCACCTTCCCCACACACACAAGGGGAGGGGAGGGGTGGGATGAGGGGGGGTCAAGGGAGGGTACGCACCTTTCCCTTTTTTTTCCTTTATTCTCTTTTTGTAATTAATAATTAAATAATTGAAGACAAAACAAATATATATAAATATTGAAAACATTAAAATCTTTATATTATTAAAACATTTTTCTTGAGGTATATATTCAGCTTCTTCCCAGCACAAGCCATCAGCCTCTTCCCAGCATAAGTCAAAGGTAGTTTCAGCAGATGTCCCCAGATTTTGAATCTCCTTCTGTTAAAGACAAGGGGGGGAGAGAAAATATTAATATAGGGTGAAGCAAGGAGAAGGTAAAGTGGAAGAGCATATAAAATAAATAAACCATACCTCTAAAAAATCGAGCTTGGTATCAAGGTCGTAGAGATGAAAATTTAGGGTATCACAGGTTGGTAGTAAATAACCACTCTTTGGGATCTCGAAATAATCCCAATCAGAGTTGTGATCATCGATCTCAACTATCATCTCAGCTATTGAAGTAATGTTCTGTTGGAAAACAAAGCGAGAAACTATAAAATTTGTAATAAGTAAAGTTGAATCTAACAGAGAAATAGAGTTTATCAAGATGGAAATTTTAAACTCACATGGGTAGGGAATGAATTAGCACTCCTCGGAACTTCAAGGTTGTGAAATTCGTTGCCAGTCATTTGTTCTGTTGTTGAGACAGCTTTGGGAAATATTAAAGGGTGCGAGAGGCTGTCCAAACACCCAGCCATCTTATTATGTCTCCAAACTTCAGTTAATTCTGGAAGGGTTTCATTCAGATTCTCCCTTTGTTGGTGATAATTATTGGCTTCATTTTCAACATCAACCACCAACTTTGATAAAGAGAGGCTGTTAAAAAAAGAGAAAAAAAACAATAATTATTGAGAGGCTGTTAAAAAACAATAATTGTTAATCATGTTCTATATAAAACAATGAATAATTAATCGTTAAAAAAAAACAAAAAACTTACCTGTCTTGCGATAAAGCTTCAAACTCAATACCATCTTCAACGTTGGAAAACATTTTTTGAATGAAACCACCTCAAGTGAGGTTCAGTTAATATAGCTGGGATGGGGAAATTTAATGACATCAAGGAGGCAATGAGTTTCTTGAAAATTCCGGGTGTGTCCCTTCAAGGAAGGGAATTAACATTCTTTATGGGATTTAATGTTAAAAAATATCACTTGACTAAGACATAATATTTTTGCTTCAGGCAAGAGAAGGGTAAAACTGGTTTCTCTGGTAAAACATTCATGTTCGTTGAGTATCTGTATATAATGAAAAAATGGTGTGTGGCACAGGAGGCGCTCAAACAAGAACATTGAGGGAGGCTTATCATTTTATCGGCGCTCAGTTAAAATATCTTGATAAAGAAACAAACTCAAACATATACTTTGTTAAGGTATTAGATGGTGAAGAGAGTTGTAGGAGAATTAAATTATTTCCCACACATAAACAAATATTTGTAGGATCGTTGTTTGAGTGGTCTACTAAACAACAATGATCATTGATAGTAAGAATAAAAGGCCCATATAAGACCAAGGGGGGCAGGAATAGAGGTGTAAAGGGGAAACGAAGAAAAGTGATGGTAAGAGGAAAATTTACATGTAAGTGAATGGAGATTTGGAGGTTCAATGAAGGATTGGTTCCAAGCTGTTAGTGTTCAGCCTGGTACATCAAGATGGGTTTACCATTCAGCCCTAGCTCAATTAAAATATCTTCATTATGTATTAGCCCAAGAAGATTAATTGGCTCATAAGGCCAATAAGCTCATGGTTCAAAAGGCCAAAAGGCTCATAGAGTCTTTTGGATTAATAGGGGTGTTTTCCAAAAGTGGGAAAAGTCAGGGGGGTAAACGACATTAGATAGGGATTTCCCATGTTAAATGGAGGTGTCCCAGGAACAACATTTATCACCTACTCACATACACACATACATAAACACACACATACACACACACATAAACAAACACATACACACACATAAACAAACACATACACACACACACACATACATACATACACACACACACACACATATATGCACACACACACACATATATGCACATAATACACATACACACACACACACATACATAAACACACACATACACACACACACACACATACATAAACAAACACATACACACACACACACACACACACACACACACACACACACACACACACACACACACACACACACGCAAACACATACACATACACACACACACACACACACATACACACACACTGTAATGTCTTTGTTATAAATATGCGGACATGCCGATTGGATCAAGCACCATCTTTATTCCAGGCAACGGCAACACAGGCCTCACTGGACCCCACCCACAGCGGCCTCATTCGGCCGTACACGGCACTGCACACACATACACACATATCTATATATATAAAACACAGTTTGTGTGTGTGTGTGTGTGTGTGTGTGTGTGTGTGTGTGTGTGTGTGTGTGTGTAATGTTACCGATAGACTCCTAAACGGAGAGGCTTACGTGCTTGATATTTGACATAGACATGGCCATTGAGCGTGGGACGAACATGGCTGAGACCATATTTGACGAGATCCATATTTTTTATTCATATTTACCTCAGCGCATTTCAGCGAAGTTCCCGCTAATCTCAGCCAGTGCGAGCAGCTCGCTGATTCGCTCAGAGCGATCACGTGATGTTCCATCCCGTCACACGTCACACGTTTGCATGTAATTCAGGGCGAAAAGCCATTGCGTTTTTTCACCTTTATGCAACCGTGTTTTGTGTCGATTTTGTGCGATATGAATTAAATTTTAATTCATATTTCGTGTTTACGAATTCGAATACGAAGGATTTCCCCTTTCAATTTCGAATACGAATCGAATACGAGCTTGAGTCGAGAGGGCGAATGTACGGGTCTCCCCTCCCCCACCCGGCAATGCCGGGTACTTCTGCGAGGATCACGTGATGTTCCAATTGCCGCCATAATCTCACAGTTACGCGTTCGCACGTAATTCAGTTTTTTCACATTTCAGCGAGGAACATTGCCATTCACACCACATAGGTTTTTTTTTTCACTTTCATCTGATATTTGTGATTTATTTCAAACAAACTGTATTTCCCATCTACACGGCCATGAATTCCTATTAACGTTATGTAAAGTACATAAATTGTGTGGATTACATCATTTGTGGATGTGATCAATTGCCAGTAACCATCTATATCCCTCCCTTCCCCTTCCCTCCTCCCCCTCCCCCTCCCTTTCCCCCCTACCCTTCCCCCTCCACCCTAGCCTCTCCCGTTCCCCCCTCCCCTTTCCCCTCCCCCCACCCCTTCCTTTCTGTCCTCCCCCTTCCCCACCCCCCTCCCCTCCCACACCCCCTCGCCCTCCCTCCCCCCTCCACCTCCCCCACCCCCTCGCCCTCCCCCCACCCCCTCCACCTCCCCACTCCCCCTCCCCCCTCTCCTCCCCTCCCCCCTCTCCTCCCCTCCCCCCTCTCCTCCCCTCCCCCCTCTCCTCCCCTCCCCCACCCTCCCACTCCTCTCCCCCCTCCCACTCCTCTCCCCCCTCCCACTCCCCTCCCCCTCCCCTCCTCTCCCCCTCCACCTCCCCCTCCCCCCTCCCCTTCCCTCCTCCTTCTCCCTCCCGCTCCCCCTCCCTTCTCCCTCCACCCTATCCTCTCCCCTTTCCCCTCCTCTCCCCCTCCCCTCCCCTCCCCCCATGCCCCTCCCTTTCCCCCCTACCCCTTCCTTTCTGCCCTACCCCTTCCTTTCTGCCCTACCCCTTCCCCATCCCCCTCCCTTTCCCCCTTGCCCCTCCCTTTCCCCCCTACCCCTTCCTTTCCGCCCTACCCCTTCCCCATCCCCCTCCACCTCCCTTTCCCCCATGCTCCTCCCTTTCCCCCCTACCCCTTCCTTTCTGCCCTCCCCTCCCCCTCCCCCTCCCCCCTCCCTCTCCCCTCCCCCCTCTCCTCCCGTCCCCCCTGTTCCCCTCCCCTCCCCTTCCCCCTTCCCTCCCCTCCCCCGCCCGGCAATGCCGGGTACTTCTGCTAGTATTAACTAAGACTTGTTTGGAACATGACGTCAGCAGAACATAAAAATCATGAAAATTCTTTCCTTCATAAAAACCTTTAAGTTTATCAATTATCTCTGAAATTTCTATTTTTGGAGCTATACGACCCCGACTACGAAGCCCATGACATCTGGGTCTCCTTTCTGATTGGATTAGCAAAATACTCATTATTCCCGGAAACATTGCCTAGAGAAACTGACCCAGTACCTTGTACCCTATCATTAAGGCCCAAAGGATAGATCACACATAGGGTCCTAATCCAAAAGTCTTCTTTGCGCTCTAGCTCAACATTACACCCCTCTATATTATCAAAATCATTTACATTAACTGAATCTATAACCTGGATAGAACAACGACTAAAATCATGCCCATCCTCATTGAAATTATTATATAAATATGTCCTAATACCAGATGATACACCAGACCGATGTCCATTCAAACGCTGATATAAACATTGAGAAGTCTTACCAACATATTGCAATCCACAATCTCCACAAGTGAGAAGAGAAATAACGTACTATAGCGGTTACCGCTGGATGTACATAATCGCCTTGCACCGGCCAGAACACGGCCAGACGCGCCTCTCCCGGGCATGCCCGGACTCACTGTTCCCGGGCACGCCCGAACCTCCCGGGCACGCCCGGTCTCGTCTTTCCCGGGCATGCCCGCTCTCGCCTTTCCAGGGCTCGCCCAGAGCGTCCGGGCATGCCCGCTATCGCCTTTCCAGGGCTCGCCCGGAGCGTCCGGGCATGCCCGCTATCGCCTTTCCAGGGCTCGCCCAGAGCGTCCGGGCATGCCCGCTATCGCCTTTTCAGGGCTCGCCCAGAGCGTCCGGGCATGCCCGCTATCGCCTTTCAAGTGCTCGCCCAGAGCGCCCGGGCACGCCCAGCCTCGACTTGCCAGGCCGCAGCCAAACATGCCCGGGCAGGTCCAGACTCGCCTTTCCAAGGCTCGCCCTTGATACCCGGGCATGCCCGGTATAGCTTTTGCCGGGCAAACTTCCCGACATAAATGTGTATATATATTGTTGCCCGATAAACGGGCTTGTGAGAATAGCTGAGCTGTTTTGTTTCAATAAAGCAACTCGGACGAATTCCGTCTTTGGTCGCGTCAATTCTTTCGACTCGCGTTGGAGCGCAGTTCCTTCATTGGTGACCTACCGACATGGATACAGCAGTGACGCTTAAACTGCCTACCTTCTGGGAGGCTCACGCGGCTGTTTGGTTCGCCCAGGCGGACTCCCAGTTCGCCCTGCGAGGCATCACCGCGGACGACACCCGCTTCCACCATGTTGTGGCGGCGCTCGGTTCCGCCACCGCGGCCCGCGCCTTGAGCCTCCTCCAGCACCCGCCGGCTGCTGACAAATACGATGCGCTGAAGACGCTCCTCCTCGGCGCTTTCGCCCTCTCACCGGCAGCACGCGCACGGCGCCTGCTTGACCTGCCCGAGCTCGGCGACACGCGCCCGTCCGAGCGCATGGACTATATGCTCTCGTTGCTCGGCGAGCACTCTCCGGCATTCCTGTTCCGGGAGCTGTTCCTCCGTCAGCTGCCTAACCCGGTACGCCTCGCCCTGGCTGGCACGTTGATCACGGATTCCCGCGCCCTCGCCAGGGAAGCCGATAAGATCTCCTCGGCGGGCCAGCACATCGGCGCGGTTACCTGGAGCCCGCCGCCGTCCGAGGCGACGCCCACGACGCCCGAGCGCCCTGCGCGGTTGGAGGCCGAACTGCCGGTGCAACTGGCGGCCGCCACGCCGCACCGCCCGCTTCCGACACGACGGCCGGGGCCTCCACCTGACCGGGCGTGGTGTTATTACCACGCCAGGTTCGGACACAAGGCTCGGACGTGCCGGCCCCCGTGCACTTTCGGCAGGTCGGGAAACGGCCGGGCCGGCGTTCATTCCCAGCCATGAGCGCCGGCCACTCGGGCAACTTGCTGTTTATTCGGGACAAAGCGTCTGGATGGCGTTTCCTGTGCGACACCGGCGCCCAACTGAGCGTCATACCTGCCTCCGAGCAGGACAGGCTGGACGCAGTTTGCGGCCCCTCTTTGGTCGCTGCTAATGGCTCGGCCATACGCACTTTCGGCCCACGCGTCGTCACCCTCTGCTTCGGCAGCCAGTGCTTTCAATGGACTTTTGTTACCGCCAGCGTCCCGGTGGCTTTGCTGGGCTCGTTTGACCACCGGACGCCCTTTGCTGGGCGTCCAGGACTTCCTCTGCGCGCACGGGCTGCTGGTCGACGTCAAACGACGTCGCCTTGTCCACGCCGAGACCTTCAGCTCCCTGGCGTGCACAATGAGCAGCTCCGCGCCGACCGAACTGGCATGCGCCCTCCCGGCAACGAACGAGTTCGCTCGCCTGCTCGTGGAATTCCTGGCCCTCACGCGGCCGACGTTTTCGGCCGTCGCGGTGCGGCACGGGATCGAGCACCACATACCCACTACGGGCCCGCCTGTCTATGCCAGGGCCCGCCGCCTCGACCCAGCCAAGCTCGCCGTGGCAAAGGCCGAATTCGACGCGTTGGAGCACCTCGGCATCGTGCGGCGCTCCGATAGCGCGTGGGCCTCGCCACTGCACATCGTGCCAAAGCCGGGGGGTGGATGGCGCCCGGGTGGCGACTACCGCCGTCTCAATGACGCTACCACCCCCGCCAGGTACCCGATCCCGCATATTCAGGACTTTTCCGCCCGTTTGGCGGGACGGGTCATCTTTTCGAAAATTGACCTGATACGGGGCTACCACCAGGTACCTGTCCGGGCGGCCGACGTCCCGAAGACGGCCGTCATCACGCCGTTCGGCCTGCTCGAATTTTTGCGGATGCCATTTGGCCTCAAGAACGCGGCCCAGGCATTCCAGCGCTTGATGGATGGCGTGCTGCGCGACCTGCCGTTTCTTTTCGTCTATCTGGACGACACCCTCGTCGCCAGCACGTCCCGCGCCGAGCACCTCCTCCACCTCCGAACACTGTTCGGTCGCCTCAGCGAGCACGGCTTAATTGTCAACCCGGTCAAATGCCACTTCGGCGCGACGACCGTTGACTTTTTGGGCCACCGCATCACCAAGACCGGGGCCGTGCCGCTGCCGACCAAGGTCGAGGCCATCACCACGTTCCCGCGTCCCCGTTCCATCAAGGCCCTCCAAGAGTTCCTCGGCATGGTGAATTTTTATCACCGATTCGTGCCCCGCGCTGCTCAGCTCATGCGGCCCCTTTACGAGGCCCTCGGGGGCAAGCCGGCCAAGCATGACATTGTTTGGTCCGCGGCCATGGACGCGGCCTTCGCCAGTGCCAAACGGGCCCTCGCCGACGCAACGCTGCTGGCTCACCCGGTGCTCAACGCACCCATCACCCTCACTACGGACGCCTCCAACTACGCGGTGGGCGCCGTCCATGAGCAATGGGTGGACGGGGTTTGGCAGCCACTCGCTTTTTTCAGCCGGCAACTCCGGCCGAACGAGTTAAACTACAGCACGTTCGACCGCGAGCTGCTCGGGCTATTCCTGGCCGTTCGCCATTTCCGACACCTCCTGGAGGGCCGCCCGTTCACGGCTTTCGCCGACCACAAGCCGTTGGTCTACGCAATGGCTAAGGTCACGGAGCCGTGGTCGGCCCGCCAGCAGCGCCACCTCTCCGCCGTGTCGGAGTTCACCACGGACATCCAGCACGTCGCCGGCAAAGACAACGCCGTGGCCGACTGCCTTTCGCGGGCCAGCGCGAACGCGGTCCACCTCGGCGTGGACTTCACGCTCATGGCGGCCGACCAGACCACCGACGCCTCGGTGCAGGCACTCCGCGTGGCGGACACGGGCCTCCGCCTGGCCGACATCCCCTGCGCGGGCACCGTCCTGCTCTGCGACGTCTCCCAGGGCCAGCCTCGCCCCATCGTGCCCGTTTCCTGGCAGCGCCGCATCTTCGCCTCCATCCACGGCCTTTCTCACCCGGGCCGGAAAGCTTCTCAGAAGCTGGTGTCGGCGCGTTTCGTCTGGCACGGCCTTCGACGAAACATCCGCAACTGGGCCAATGCCTGCACGGCCTGCCAGCGAGCCAAGGTCCACCACCACACCCAGGCCCCGCTGGCACCTTTCGCCGTGCCTGAACGGCGTTTCGACCACGTCCACGTGGACCTGGTGGGTCCCCTGCCCCCCTCGCGGGGGTTCACCCACCTGCTCACCATGGTGGACAGGACCACCAGGTGGCCGGAGGCCGTGCCCCTCACCTCCACCACCACCGCCGACGTGGCGCAGGCGTTCATCGCCACCTGGGTCGCGCGTTTCGGCGCACCAGCGGACATCTCGTCCGACCACGGCCCACAGTTCACGTCTGAGCTTTGGGGCGCGGTCGCCCGTTCGTTGGGGGTCACGCTGCACCGCACCACGGCCTACCACCCCCAAGCCAATGGGTTGTGCGAGCGGTTTCACCGCTCCATGAAGGCCGCACTCATGGCCGGCCTTCAGGACGACAGTTGGGCCGACCGGCTGCCGTGGGTCCTTTTGGGCCTTCGCACGGCCCCAAAGGAAGACCTCCAGGCGTCCGCCGCCGAGCTCGTCTACGGCCAGCCACTCCGCGTCCCGGGCGAATTCGTGCCTGACGCTACCAGTCCCTGGTCCGCCGCTCGCCAGCGCTCGGACCTCCAGGAGGCCGCCCGACGATTTGCCCCCGTGCCGACGTCCCGCCACGGTGGCCCCCAGTCCTACGTCCCCCCGGCGCTTCGCACAGCGGAGTACGTCTTTGTGCGTCATGACGCGCACCGGGCGCCACTCCGGCCGCCGTACGACGGGCCCTTCCGGGTCCTGCGACGGGGCGACAAGTCTTTCATCGTCGACTTCGGCGGCCGGCCGGACCGGATTTCTGTGGACCGCCTCAAACCGGCGCACATGGACGTCGACCGACCACCACGGTTGGCCCTTCCTCCGCGGCGAGGCCACCCCCCGTCCACAGTTCCCCCCGCTCGACCACCCACCACCACGTCAGACCCCTCCCCACGACCCTCCAGGGGTCGCTTCGGCCGGGTCATCCGGACCCCCCTTAAATTGACCCTGCCGGTGCAGGTCGATTCTGGAGGGGCGTGTGTAGCGGTTACCGCTGGATGTACATAATCGCCTTGCACCGGCCAGAACACGGCCAGACGCGCCTCTCCCGGGCATGCCCGGACTCACTGTTCCCGGGCACGCCCGAACCTCCCGGGCACGCCCGGCCTCGTCTTTCCCGGGCATGCCCGCTCTCGCCTTTCCAGGGCTCGCCCAGAGCGTCCGGGCATGCCCGCTATCGCCTTTCCAGGGCTCGCCCAGAGCGTCCGGGCATGCCCGCTATCGCCTTTCCAGGGCTCGTCCAGAGCGTCCGGGCATGCCTGCTATCGCCTTTTCAGGGCTCGCCCAGAGCGTCCGGGCATGCCCGCTATCGCCTTTCAAGTGCTCGCCCAGAGCGCCCGGGCACGCCCAGCCTCGACTTGCCAGGCCGCAGCCAAACACGCCCGGGCAGGTCCAGACTCGCCTTTCCAAGGCTCGCCCTTGATACCCGGGCATGCCCGGTATAGCTTTTGCCGGGCAAACTTCCTGACATAAATGTGTATATATATTGTTGCCCGATAAACGGGCTTGTGAGAATACCTGAGCTGTTTTGTTTCAATAAAGCAACTCGGACGAATTCCGTCTTTGGTCGCGTCAATTCTTTCGACTCGCGTTGGAGCGCAGTTCCTTCAGTACTTTGATTTACATCCCAACAAACATTCAGTCAACAACAAAAGTCTTACCTGTCACATGACAGACAAAGGTTTCACAAGGTCTAAAAACTTTACAACACAAACATCTAGAGGAATTACACTTTTTAAAAACAGCTTTAAAAGTACTTGAAAAACATACTGATTCATTCTGACACTGTATGCTTTTTCGTTTTTCGACATTATTGTCAGTCTTTTCGGTTTTTGACCTAGTCCGGTTGGCTCAGACCAGACAGAAGAGACAGGCGGACCAGGATACCTATTGGTGAGGGGTTGCCTCGCTTAAGGCCGGCGTTACCTGGTATAGAACTAAAAACATCTCCCACCTACACTGACAACGCGTATAGCGATCAGGGTGTGACCGCCATTACCCTAATCTTAAAACCGGATCAAAGTCAGCAGCTGCTTGTTTTTGGTGAACACGAGGGCTGGCAGCTCATGCCCTAAAAGTGAAGAGAAAAATGGGGTGCAGGTAAGAGGGGGTGGGGGAAATTACGGGTATCTATATTATAATAGGCGTAGGTGATTCTGTCTGTCTGTCTGTCTGTCTGTCTGTCTGGGGGTGTGGCTTACTCCGTTTACAGAGTTGCTCCACCCATTCTTGGAGAGGCTTCATGTAAACAAATATCCACCATTTTATTAACTCGAATAGCTTTGAGGCCTGTTTAGTTAGGCCCATGCTGTCTTTCTCTCTCACACAGGTTTATTTCAACTCAAATTCGATATATCATTTCATTTTTAACAGGCGCTAACATAGTTTTAGACTCGGTTGAAAAAAAACGGGCAGAGAATCCCATGAAAGTTTCCGTTT
The DNA here is from genome assembly GCF_964187855.1 of Myxine glutinosa. NCBI lineage: Eukaryota > Metazoa > Chordata > Myxini > Myxiniformes > Myxinidae > Myxine > Myxine glutinosa. Next base: position 220,215,399 of record NC_136262.1, on the reverse strand, counting down.
ATAGAACGAAATGATTTCTCAAAGGCCTGTAAAATAAAGCCCATTCATTGAGTCACCCTCACGATTTTATCTCTAATTCACCATCTGATTGAATTTTTATCGATGATTTTAGACTCGGTGTCAGAAATAATTGAGAACATTCACGCACACACGGGAAAATACAGAGATATATTTATAAAAATCGCGCCACGATGATACACGAAAATACACCGCTTAAAATAAGTCGGGGGAAATGTCGACATATATTAAAAATTCGCTTTTTCTTTTCCGTTAAGATATATTACTTTTACTTTTGATGACAGCCGTCACAAAAACGACATATATTTCTTCATTCTTATTTCATTCAACATTATTATCCGGAAGTAAAATATTTTTCAGGAAATTACCGAGAGATATTTCTTCATTTTTTTTTTATTAGTTATGTGCGCATACACTTTAAATAGGTTTATTTGAAATCTTTAATTTTCACAATGTAATTTACTTGCCATTTGTCATTTGATGATTACGAGACACTTCCTCTTGAGGATCGTGACAATTCATGCGCTGCGTGGAAACTTCCATTTCCAAAATGAATGAGACGGTCGATGAAGAATGCAGACTTGAACAGGATGCAGCAAGAAAACGAATGAAAAGAGCGAACGAGTCCGTCGACGAACGTCAATGCAGACTTGAACAGGATGCAGCAAGAAAAAGACCGAGACGGGAGAACGAGACCCTCGACGAACGTGAACACAGACTCGCACAGGGTGCTGCTACAACAATGATGAGGAGGGAGAACGAGACAGTCGAGGAACGTGAACACAGACTCGCACAGGATGCTGCTGCAACAACGAGGACGGTTGGAGAGGAGCGAGGGGTTGGATAGGAGTTAGGTGTTGGAGAGTGAGGAGCTAGGGGTTGGAGAGTGAGGGGCTAGGGTTTGGGGAGTGAGGAGCTAGGGGTTGGGGAGTGAGGTGCTAGGGGTTGGGAAGTGAGGCGCTAGGGGTTGGAGAGTGAGGAGCTAGGGGTTGGAGAGTGAGGAGCTAGGAGAGTGAGGGGTTGGAGAGTGAGGGGTTGGAGAGTGAGGGGTTAGATAGTGAGGAGTTGGAGAGGAGCGAGGGGTTGGAGAGGTGCGAGGGGTTGGAGAGGAGCGAGGGGTTGGAGAGGAGCGAGGGGTTGGAGAGGAGCGAGGGGTTGGAGAGGAGCGAGGGGTTGGAGAGGAGCGAGGGGTTGGAGAGGAGCGAGGGGTTGGAGAGGAGCGAGGGGTTGGAGAGGAGCGAGGGGTTGGAGAGGAGCGAGGGGTTGGAGAGGGGCGAGGGGTTGGAGAGGAGCGAGGGGTTGGAGAGGAGCGAGGAGTTGGAGAGGAGCGAGGGGTTGGAGAGGAGCGAGGTGTGTTGGAGAGGAGCGAGGGGTTGGAGAGGAGCGAGGGGTTGGAGAGGAGCGAGGGGTTGGAGAGGAGCGAGGGGTTGGAGAGGAGCGAGGGGTTCGAGAGTGAGGGCCGTTTGGAGAGGAGAGTAAGGAGCGATTGGAGAGGCGAGTGAGGTGCGATTGGAGGGGAGTATGAGGAATTGGAGAGGAGTGTGAGGGATTGGAGAGGAGTGTGAGGGATTGGAGAGGAGTGTGAGGGATTGGAGAGGAGTGTGAGGGATTGGAGAGGAGTGTGAGGGATTGGAGAGGAGTGTGAGGAGTTATTGGAGAGAGCTAGGGGTTGGAGAGGAGCGAGGGGTTGGAGAGGAGTGAGGAGTTGGAGAGTGAGGAGCGATTGGAGAGGCGAGTGAGGAGCAATTGGAGGGGAGTATGAGGGATTGGAGAGGAGTGTGAGGGATTGGAGAGGAGTGTGAGGATTTGGAGAGGAGTGTGAGGAGGTATTGGAGAGGAGTGCGTGGAGGTATTGGAGTGGAGTGTGAGGAGGTATTGGAGAGGAGTGTGAGGAGGTATTGGAGAGGAGTGTGAGGAGGTATTGGAGAGGAGTGTGAGGAGGTATTGGAGAGGAGTGTGAGGAGGTATTGGAGAGGAGTGTGAGGAGGAGTTGGATTGGAAAGGCATGAGGGTGGGGAGAGGAGAGTGTCAGGTGGAGAGGAGTGAGGGGTCACATATTATGTGAAATAAATAAATTGTGTTCATGACACCATTTCTGGATCTGATGAATTGCCAGTAACCATTTTGTAAAATTGAATGTGCAGCATCTAACTCAATATGTCGAAATGTCACACACGTCCATGCCCGTGGGATTCCCACGGGTGACCCCACTAGTATGGTATAATGACATTGTTGCATTCCCTGAAATACCATCCCCAGAGAACTATGGCTGGAACTTGGTGGATGGAATTTTCATACCAGTGATGACACATTTGCCGCCAGCTCCAGATGCCGTCACACAGTTAGTGAAATGCGGATGTGGTCGGACCCGGTGTTCCAGTCACCAATGCAAGTGTAAAAAGAATGGACTGTTTTGCACAGAATTTTGTACATGCTGTGAAGGGGAAGAACTATGCGACAATGCTCCTTCTAACCCCGAAGTTGACTCTGACAATGAAGAGAACAATGATGATGATGATGATGATGATGTTTAATACGGCTATGGAAGTAGCAAATTTGCACCAAGTTCATATAGTTCCATTCTACATGGTTAAGACTGCATTTGTTGGACATGCAGTTGCAAGGTGTGTATAATAGATGTGGGTGTGGCTATTGTGTCTGGGGTATGTGGGGTGTTGTGCTGGTACTGCGAGCGCATGATACTGCACCTCATAAATTTGTTATCCTCTGAAATGGATATTTAAATATTGTAGCTTGTAGAGTTAAAGTCTACAAATTAAGTCCATAGAAGTGACTGTGTTTATCGTTTTATATACGAGCTAAGGTGTGTATCTGAGTACCAGTTGCTTAGGTGAGTGTGTAACTGTGCAAAAAAAGTTTGAGAAAAATACCGTTAGGTATCGTTTTTAGATAACACATGTTACCACAATATTTAAAGGGGGATGGTCCGATTTCATCACATGCAGTTTTCACATTGATTGAATGGCTTTGACCCTCTACCCCACCTGTGAAGTTTCATGCTGGTATTTCAATCGTTTTGACAAGAGAGCTAAAAATGTGCATTTGCAAGCCCCATAGAATACTGTGGTTCAACTAATTGGTTGACCAATATTAAGCAAGTTTTGCCGTACAAAATCCAAACGAAACATCTTGCAGCCCTACAATTTCACAGGGTCAGAGAATAATAGCAGCTTTCTTGTCATATCAAAATTTATACCACGTCCGGTTAAATCTGGGGGGTCAATGTTAGGATGAAGCTGTTGATCGGACCATGGCCCTTAAATTTTAATGCAATTTGTAACTTTTTGGCGGCCATTTTGAATTTCAGGATGGGTGATATTGTATGTAATTTGAGCAAAATATTACTTACATTGATTTTGAAGTGTTAACAACAATGAAAACCTATCATTTTGCTTTCAAAATTGAGGTAAAATACGTTCATTGAAACTAACCAAGCGAAAAATAGTGGCAAAACATCGGCCATTTTGAAATCAAAGATGGCTGCCGTCTGCCACACTTACAAAAATGGCAACATGCATTTTCATGTACTTTGGTACCGAGATAATGAATTAAAATAGGTGGCACCTTCTCATCATGAAAATCCTACAGGTGTCCACTTGCCCCCCACTATATTAAAAAAAACAAAAAAAAAACCACCTTTAGAGGCCATTTTTCCCCGCAAAGCGGGGGTTGGCCTTTTTCGGGAACCATGGTTGTTGTTTTTTGGTCCCCTTTTTGAAGCAATGTTTTACGGCCGGATGCCCTTCCTGACGCCAACCCTTTTTGCCGCCTTTAACGACAAACAGGGAATTACCAGTGAACTGGTACTCAATTAGCCGACCTCGGAAGGATGACAGGCTGAGCAACCCCCCTGGCGTTAATTCAGCGATTGACCGGGATTCGAACCCAGGATCCAAGGATCCTAAGCCGGCACCCTAGCCGCTAGCCCAACACCAGGGTTATGTGCATTTGCAAGCCATGCAAATGGCTTGTGTCTTCCACTATATATCAAACCATATTTTTGCTGGGGGGTTTTTTAACGTCAAAGGCTCCAGTCATGGACCGTATCATCTTAATCGAGGCCAGGCCTTAAATGAAACAAAAAATAAAGAATTAAAAAAATAGAGATGTGAAAAGAAGGAAAAGTTATCTCAGAGTTTTTGAGGAACTGGAAAACCTGCCCTTTAATAGGGGAAGATGAAATGGTTAAGAAAGATATGTGAAGGTAAAGAATTCCAGAGCTTAGCAGTGAAGGGAAAACAAACAAACATCATAAAGCCCCACGCTGGAGTTGCCAAGGGCCACAAAATAACCATGTGACATAGTGGCTTGCCGAGTGTTTTGTGGTCTCGCTAATGGTGGAGGTATGCAAGCAGACAGGTCTTGGGAGCAGGAACCGAAGTCATATCTATTGGAAAGAGATCCAGTAGTGCGGCGTAATTCCAGCAAGTTTCGTTTTGAAGTCAGGCTGGTAGGGTTGATAAGTCGAATTGCTTTCGACTCAACTCTGTCAAGCAAGTATGTAGAGGTAGACCCTCCCCAGATATGAGAGCAGTACTCATCGATCATTTTGGTGTATCACATTCCACATCAGAAAGCTCCAGTAGAACTCCACAAAAAACGGTGCCGTACTGCACGTGCCTCACACACATACCTCTCTCTCACACACACACACCTCTTCAATTGATAGCAGGTGTGAGATTTACAAGATAGATTTGATGTTTTAGTAATACCAAGTGTTACATATTTATGTGAATGTATGTGAATTACCATTCAGGTCTTTGCTTATCCGTGTGTAGTATATTAAGTTGTTGTGTAGTTGTTGTGGTTGGAGGGTCAGGAGCCCTTCTGAACAAGTGGCCGGAAACGGAAGTGACCGAAAACGGAAGTGACCGAAAACGGAAAAAGAAAAGACACGAGGAAGAAAAGGGACGAGTAGTATTCTTCCTCGCCCCGCTCCGACAAAAGGTGGGATCGACCTTGCGCTGCGTGGAAAAGCGGCGTTCCGATCCGAAGCCTGTCTGGCGAGAGGACTTACCGGGACGTGTACCTGCCCGGTGGAGACGGCAAGTTGACGTGGGGCCGTGCATCGACCCCGCGTCTGGCCTCGTTCGCGGCACCGTCCAAACAGACGCGTGCGGGTCGCACGTTGGGGCCTAACGCGCCTTGCAAGCGGCGTGGGGTTTGGCTTGCTTTACCGTATCCGCTTCGCGTGGCCACGAGGGGCTGCAGCCACGGTGCCTGATACGATACCTGCCCGGTGGAAACCCGTCCACCCGGGGTTCGTTCAACCGCCCGAGTGCGGTGACGGCGACCATCATCTTGGTCAGGAGGGGCCCAGAGACATTGTGCGGGACCGAGACCAAAAGGGTGTCGTGAGTACTCACTGGGACACACGTATATAAGATGGCCATCTTACTCATAGGAAAGTGCTTGTGAATTGGGAATTGTTGATGGTTGTATATGGTTGATTGCTCGGGGAAAATCTCCGTGGTTGTGTCATTGCAATTGTATGGTCATTCCCATTGAAATATATCCTTGAACGTCAGTTGTCTCTTGGGTGAAATTCATATGGATTGCGTGGCGAAAGCGCATATATAATACAGCTTTCTGGCGAAGTTCCTCTCACGGTCCGGGGGTCACCGAGACCAGGTATTCACCGAGGGGACCCCGTAACAGAATTGGGGGCTCGTCCAAATTACGATTTGCGGTTTCGCAATTGGGTCTACGTCCGGGATTTAAAATTGTATAAAATAATAAAATAATAATTTTTTTATTAATTAAAATTTATTAATTAATTATTAATTGGTAAAAAAAAAATTGAGAAATTGGGGTAAAGTCTTGGGTGAAGGTTAACAGGTGTTAACGATAGTCACCATGGCGTTTGTGGCACAGAACTTTGGGGTAACCCCGAGTGAGGCACAGTTCCGAGCGTTGCTAAAGTCGGACCTCTTGAAATTGGCCAAACATTTTAACTTGGAGGTCCGAACTAATTTGAGGAAGGCAGAGTTGCAGGCCACGGTGATACAATCTATGGTGGGATTAGGAACATGGGACGAGTTAGCCTGGGAGTGGCTACCTGAAGAACCAGAAGACGTTGAGCTCCGGAAACTGGAGTTGCAATTACGGAGCCAGGAACGGATTAAAGAAGAAGAAAGGAAAGCAGAAAAGGAAAGAGCAGAAGAAGAAAGGAAAGCAGAAAAGGAAAGAGCAGAAGAAGAAAGGAAAGCAGAAGAGAGGAGGGAAGAGAAACAAGCGGAGGAAAGGAGAGTGGAACGAGAACTCCAGGAAAGGTTAAAAGAAGAAGAAAGGAAAGCAGAAGCGAGGAGAGAAGAGAAGCAAGCAGAGGAAAGGAGAGTGGAACGAGAACTCCAGGAAAGGTTAAAAGAAGAAGAAAGGAAAGCAGAAGCAGAGGAAAGGAGAGTGGAACGAGAACTCCAGGAAAGGTTAGAAGGGAGAAAAGCAGAGGAGAGGAGAGCTGCAAGGGACCTCGAAGCAGAGGAGAGAAAAGCGGAAAGGGAATTAAAGGAACGTGACATGGAGCTTCAGCAAGAAATCAAATTCAAGGAGCTGGAGTTAATGAGAGAACGGGGAGAGGCACCACCCTTGCTGACGGGGTCGACACCTAACCATAAAACCTGGGATGTGGGCAGACATGTGAGGCTGGTTCCACCGTTCAGTGAAAAGGAAGTCGCGAAATTTTTCCCACACTTTGAGAAAGTGGCTCGACAATTAAACTGGCCGGAGGAGGCCTGGACCATACTCGTGCAAAGTGTGCTGGTGGGGAAAGCTCAGGAAATTTATTCGGCGCTACCAATGGACCAATGTGCAGATTATGAGGTACTGAAGAAGCACATCCTCAAAGCCTATGAGTTGGTTCCGGAAGCTTACAGGCAAAAATTCAGGAATGCCAGGAAGAGGGAGAGTGAGACCCATGTGGAGTTTGCCAGAGTGAAAGAAAACATGTTTGATCGGTGGTGTGAGTCAAAAGGAGTCGGGAAAGACTTCGAAACATTGCGGGACTTGATCCTGGTGGAGGAATTCCAGCAGTGTGTCCACGAGGACATCAAAGTGTACCTGCAGGAAAAGAAGGTACCAAAGTTGTGGGACGCAGCCACCATGGCAGATGATTATGCCTTAACCCACCGAATAGGGGTCCACGAACCTAACTCCTCGCCTAGATCTCCGCAGGGGAGGTGGGGAACAGCAGGTGCGGAGAACGACAATACATGGCGGCGGCCTCGAGAGGATTATGGGGACAACGCGGATACCCCACCTGTTCGAAGTCAGAGGGCTGCGGGCCCAAGACAAACTTATTTTTCAGGGGGCCCGAGGCAGACCACGAGTTTTTCCTCCGGGCCTACTTGCGCGTTTTGCAAGAAACCTGGACACTTGATGTCCAGTTGTTACCTCATGAAAAGGGACAACCCAGAGCGGAGTCCGACTATTACAACTCCGAATGCGATGGCTAGCGTAAGAAATCGCCATCAAAAGGGTTACCAACCATTTATTTCAGAGGGGTTTGTGTCACTGGATGGAGCCTCGACTAACCGGAGACCGGTTAGGATATTGAGGGACACAGGGGCCCATCAATCTTTAATGCTTGAAGGCATTTTGCCATGGTCCGAGGAGACGGCAACGGGGGATAGTGTTCGTTTACAGGGGATCGGGGGCGGTGTTAGTGCTCCCCTTCATGTCATCCATTTGGAGTCCGATTTGGTGTCAGGACCGGTCACCGTCGGCTTACAAGCCACGCTTCCTGTAGAGGGTGTATCTGTGGTTATCGGGAATGATTTGGCCGGGGGTCAAGTTTATGGTAACCTGAGGGTTGGTAAAGAGCCCAGCAGGGAAAATAACACCACACCAGCTCGGGATGGCGACAAAAGTGCCAAGTTATTTGTAGGGGGACTGAACTTCAAAACAGAGGAAGAAGTTCTGACCTCTGTCTTCAACAGATATGGGCCGCTGGTGGAAGTGCGGTTGGTAAGAGACTGGGAAACGCAACAGTCAAGAGGGTTCGGCTTTGTCACGTTTGCCAGCACAAAAGATGCCAGAGAGGCAGAGAAGAATTGGAATGGCAAGGATTTGGAGGGTCGGACCATAACCGTAGGGAAGGCATTTCGTAGGCGTCGAGAGGTCTACAGGAGAGGACAACTGGGCGGTAGTTTTGGTGGTGGCCGCAATCAATATTATTATGGAGGCTCCCTGAGTTACAGCAGCTCCCGAAGGAAGGATTGTCAAAGTAGTGGCCGAGAAGGAGACCGCTATTCAGGGGACTACAGGGACAAGTGGTCCCACCATAATTATTAGGGAAGTTCTGAGAAGTTGAAGCACTGAATGCGGCGGAGCCGCCGAGCCAAGATTCCTACACGAATTAACCGTGAACGCCGTTCCTAAAGGCGTCCATGTAGTGAACTTTCATGCACGGACTAACCGTGAACTCCACGTTCCTCAAGGCGCCCATGTAGTGAACTTTCCTGCACGGACTAACCGTGAACTCCGCGTTCCTAAAGGCATCCATGTAGTGAATACTCGGCTTGGCCTCCCGGAAAAAGTGCTATCGAGTGGCTTAACTTTGGATCTTTGATCAACCCCTTAACCTTCCTTCACAAGAAACTGACGGTCAAAGTCAGAGGGTCATGAGATGGAGTTTGATTTGGCAGGGACAATGTCGTTGCTGGTGCTTAGTCCAGAGTGAGTAATCTGGAGGGGTTGTGGTGAAATTTTGGTTGCTTTATTTTTAAGTGATAACTGTGCCCGGGGGGAACTGATAATGTGGGGGGGTTGAGTTATCTGGTTTGTTTCTCCAAATTGGCCGGCAAAGAAAGTTTTCGCTGGGTTCAAACTTTCTTTCTTGAAGGGGGGGAGTGTTACATATTTATGTGAATGTATGTGAATTACCATTCAGGTCTTTGCTTATCTGTGTGTAGTATATTAAGTTGTTGTGTAGTTGTTGTGGTTGGAGGGTCAGGAGCCCTTCTGAACAAGTGGCCGGAAACGGAAGTGACCGAAAACGGAAGTGACCGAAAACGGAAAAAGAAAAGACACGAGGAAGAAAAGGGACGAGTAGTATTCTTCCTCGCCCCGCTCCGACAAAAGGTGGGATCGACCTTGCGCTGCGTGGAAAAGCGGCGTTCCGATCCGAAGCCTGTCTGGCGAGAGGACTTACCGGGACGTGTACCTGCCCGGTGGAGACGGCAAGTTGACGTGGGGCCGTGCATCGACCCCGCGTCTGGCCTCGTTCACGGCACCGTCCAAACAGACGCGTGCGGGTCGCACGTTGGGGCCTAACGCGCCTTGCAAGCGGCGTGGGGTTTGGCTTGCTTTACCGTATCCGCTTCGCGTGGCCACGAGGGGCTGCAGCCACGGTGCCTGATACGATACCTGCCCGGTGGAAACCCGTCCACCCGGGGTTCGTTCAACCGCCCGAGTGCGGTGACGGCGACCATCATCTTGGTCAGGAGGGGCCCAGAGACATTGTGCGGGACCGAGACCAAAAGGGTGTCGTGAGTACTCACTGGGACACACGTATATAAGATGGCCATCTTACTCATAGGAAAGTGCTTGTGAATTGGGAATTGTTGATGGTTGTATATGGTTGATTGCTCGGGGAAAATCTCTGTGGTTGTGTCATTGCAATTGTATGGTCATTCCCATTGAAATATATCCTTGAACGTCAGTTGTCTCTTGGGTGAAATTCATATGGATTGCGTGGCGAAAGCGCATATATAATACAGCTTTCTGGCGAAGTTCCTCTCACGGTCCGGGGGTCACCGAGACCAGGTATTCACCGAGGGGACCCCGTAACACCAAGTATGTTTATTACCCCGCATAACGGGACGAAAGGGTTTAGCAATCGTTATACACCCAACCTGTCCACCAAGTTTCCGTGAAATCCGTCCTTAACTTTTTGAGATATCCTGCTCAAAGACAGACAAACAAACAGGGGTGAAAAACTTAACCTCCATCCACCTTTTGTGGAGGTAAAAAATAAGAACAGTGTCATTGCATATAGTATCAGTCACTACTTTGTGTGTCTGCCTTATTGAGTGCCTTCACTCTTCTACCCATGCTTCCTGTATACAACTGTAGCACTATTTCAGGAATATTGCGCCAAATATCCTGTAGTACATTGCACAGTTCTGTAAGGTAAGTTGGGTTCTTCTTGTTCTTATCTGTTTCCAGGTAATCCCATATGGCCTTGTTGGGACTCATGACCAGACTCTGGGGTGCCCATTCTAACACTTGGAATAAACGAGCTGTAACATTTCTCTCCAAATATTGTTTTACTCCTCGATTGAAATTTTGTTTTGGATCATTGTACAACAACAACAACATGCATTTTAAAGGCCATTTTCCCTACTAGAGCGGGGGTTAGCCTTGCGGTCCCCATGACAATCTTCTCCATTTTGCCCTATTTTCTGCATCTCTCCTTGTTAACCCCCTTGCCCGCATTTCTTCTTCCACCATCTTTAGCCAAGTCTTTCTCGGTCTTCCCCGTCCTCTACTTCCTTCTACATTCATTTCCATCACTCTTCTCAACCAGGCACTTTCATCCTTCCTCAACACATGACCAAACCATCTCAACCTGTTCCTCTTCACAGCATCAATCACAGGTTATATTCCCATCATCTTTCGCAATTCATCATTTGTCTTCCTCTCTCTCAACGATACTCCGCACATCCGTCGAACCATTCGCATTTCCACCCTTTCCAACCTTCGTTGCTGCTCTACGTTCATTACCCATGTCTCGCTCCCATAAATCATAACACTTCTCACACATGCAGCAAACACCTTTCCCTTCAGCTTCAACAACACCCCTCATCATCAGCATGCCACTCAGTTCCCGAAACTTCTTCCATGCACATCTCACTCTAGCAACCGTTGCCGAGTCTGATCCACCTTCTCCATTCAGCATGTCTCCGAGGTAGCAAAATGTTTTCACACCTTCCAGCTTCACGCCGTCTCCAAGATCCAACTCAACATTTCCTCCATCTGCAGCTCCCTCTGTGCACACCTTACATTTGAATGTAGCTGCCACACTGGTTAATGACCCTCTCAGACCACTACATTTTTGATGAACCCACTCAGCGCACATTGCACATTGAATTGAGTTCACTCCGACACCCTTCCTACACACAGCACAGGGCCACTTCCCAGTTCTTTCCACCTCACCACATGCTTTACCACTTGCCATCACCTTCGTCTTTCCGATATTCACCTTCAGACCTTTTGTCTCCATACATTCCTTCCACTTGTTCATCTTTTCCTTCAGTCCATCCATACTTTCCGCAGTCAACACCAGATCACCTGCATACAACAACTCCCACGGTAAACCCTCCTTTACGTTCTGAGCCAGCACATCCCTCACAGCTACAAATAGTAGTGGACTTAGTACCGACCCCTGATGCACTCCCACCTTCACCTCAAACTCACCACTGTTCCCGTCCTTCGTCCTTACAGCTGTGTGCGCTCTTTTGTACATTGCCATCACTACTAAGATCAACCATTCCTCCACTCCTAACTTCCTCAATGCCCATGTCAACACTTTGCATGGAACCCTATCGAATGCTTTCTCCAGATCAACAAACCCAAGAAACAACTTCTTCCTCTTCTCCATGTACTTCTCCTGCAACTGCCTCACAATGAAAAGCACGTCTGTCATTCCTCTTCCTGGCATAAATCCAAACTGCATTTCGTCGATCTTCACCTTCTTCCTTATCCTCCTCTCCAACACCCTTTCCAATACCTTCATTCCATGCTCCAATAACTTTATCGCTCGGTACGAGCCACACTCCAGAGGGTGTGGGACTCCAGACTCCAGAGGGATCAACCACACACTCTTTCCCCTTGTATAGAGGGACGAGGGTACTCAGTTCCCAACCACTGGAATGCGGCCTTCGTTCACCACCAGATTACAGATCTCTGTCATCCTCTTCACACCCCAACTTCCTGCTGCCTTCAACATATCTCCCACAACTCCTGTCGGCCCTCCCGCTTTTCTACCCTTCATTGCTTTTATCGCTTCCTCAACTTCCTTCTCAGTTATCTTCTCTGCCGGTCCTAAAACTGAGTTACTCTCTATGTTGCCATCCCATTCATTCTCTGTATTCAACAGCATTTCCATATATCTTTTCCATCTTCCTTTAATTCCATCTGGGTCGACAACAATTTGTCCCACTTCATCCTTCAAGCAACTCACCCCCATCACATCACACCTCTCTTTTGCTATCTGCTTTGCAATCCTGAATACTGCTTTCTGACCCTCTTCCGAATCCAAGCGTTCTCCGAACATTTTCCTTCATGCCTCCTGCGCCTTTGCTACCTTTTTCTTTGCAGCCTTCCTGGCTGCCTTATAACTTTCATGCTCTGCTGTTTCTGCCCCCGTACCCTTCGCCTTCTGCCACTCCTTGAACTTCTTCCTCTTCTCGTCAATCCTCTTTCCAACTTCATCATCCCACCACCATGTTTCCGAGTGCCTCGGTGGTCCTTTTGTCCATCCACATACCTCACCAACGGCTCCCAACAGACTAGCTTTCATTGACATCCAACCACTTTCAAGCTCAACCACATCATCCTCGACCCTACTCAGCCTCTCTTTTAATGCATCCCTTACTGTCACCTCTTTCAACCTCCACACCGTCATTCTCGGTTGGTACTTCACCCGCCGAGCTCTCCTCGCACCTTTCACCCTTATGTTGCAGACAACCAAGTGGTGCTGTGAAACAGCCTCCTCCCCCGGGATCACCTTTGTGTCCCGGAGGTGCCCCCTATCTCGCCTATGCACCAACAGGTAGTCAACGGTTGTCGTCGACCCACCTGACGTGTATGTAACAAGCTTATTATCCTCTTTCTGGAACTGAGTATTACAAATCAACAAATCAGCTCCATCAGCAAACTCCAAAATCCTTTCACCTTCTCCATTTCTCACACCATATCCGTAACCCCCATGAACTCCGTCAAAACCATCCATACTCCTTCCCACATGTCCATTTAGGTCTCCTTGTACCACATCAACTTCCTCATCTTTCACGTTTTCCATCAGCTTCTCTAAGGCTGATCATTATGTTGTTGAAAAATGAATTATCTTTGATTAAATTATTTCCAATAGGAACTGCATGATGCTGCAGTATCTGCTTGCACTTCTCTTTTGTAAGCATCCCATTGATTTTAATAAGTTTTCCGACAACAAAAGCTGAGATACAACCCCAGGCAGTCACAGAACCTCCCCCATGTCTAACAGTAGGCTGCAAACATTGCGTGTCATAACGATCTCCAGGTCTTCAGCATACAAACATGGGGGGCCTTAGATCCAAAAAGTTCAAACCTCAATTCATCAGACCTGAGTATCTGATTCCATTGATCAGTTGCCCAATCTTGGTGTTGCCTTCCACATTTCAGTCTTTCACCACCTTATTCTGTGGTCTCGGCAGTGGTTTCATGCTGCATCTTTGCCATAAAGACCTATTGCACACAGTGCTGGACGAGTCGTTAATGTTCAGTCATGCTCTCATTTAATTTGTCAGCAGCTGACTTGATTTCCTTGTATCTCTAAGCTGAGCAACTTCTGGTGCTTGTCTTGCCATGGGGAGGTTCTTCTGGATCTTCCTGGCCTATTATTATCTTGTACCAAACCAGTTTCTTTCAGGCGTTGCAATATGTATCTTACACCATTGAAGGAGATCTTCCGCTTTTCTGCTATTTTTTTCATAGTAGGCCCTTCTCGCAGAGTTTGGATCATCATCCTGCTCTGTTGAAGCTTGCTTCCTTGGAGTCTTTCTGAACCCACTCAGACTTTCAAGCAAGGGAACAATCTGATGAAAACTGATTTCACATATTCACTAATTTGCATATTTTATGATGGTTTCTTGTAATTATCGTTGATTACTTCAATACTTTATTAGCCCCTGCTGGTTTCATGTAGGTTTACTGTAGGTTTGCTCTCCATCTGTCTGTCTGTCCATCCATCTGTCTGGTTTTTTGGACTTTTTCTGATACCCTTCAACAGATTTATGTGAAACTTGGTACATGGCTTGTAATGAAATTGTGCCTAAGTTTGAACCCAGGTGTTATGCGGCTTCTGTCCACTGCGCAGCAGTTATAAGAACTCAGACAGACAACGCTACGATCATTCCTGTGACATCTATCGTGTGTAATGTTGTGCATACTTAGATGGTGCGTATTACTCCTTTGCTCCAGGCTTGCTTGTGCTCGTTGCAAATCCATTACTGATTCCTATGAATGCTGAATATTGATATGTTGCTTGTTGGTTTTCTTACAGGTATTGCTAGAGATCGATTCAGAATTAAACTCACGATCTGAGACAATGTTGTAACTCTGGTTTTTACAACATGGCTTTATTATGATAACTTACAGAACAAGTTCGAGGTTCAGGGCATTTCGTCAATTTTTCACAGAGTTATGCCCTTTTTGGGGATTTGGATAATATCACATCGGTAGGGTATTTTAATTGCAAAGCAATTCTCGCTCTTGTTATTATTTACTGTACAAAAATCCACAAACTGTTTCCTGCATATTTTCGTTGTGATAAGTGGATATTACTAGCACAGGATGATATAGTATAATGCGTATAGCAAAAATAAGACTTTTTCAATTTCCGAACGTATTTGTTATACTTGAAGGTAACTGTGATATTAAGTTGACTTTCATAGAAATATGAATTACCACCTATCTATGTTGCACACTTTCACTTTCAAATATATAAATATAAACTTTTCACCAGGATCCTGACATATTGGATGCATTCGCATCTGACTCTTTGGAATAAGCATGGTTTCACAAAATGTAATACCGTACAGTATAGCTAGCTATACACCACATCTGAAGCCGCATCCAATGATCCTGACATCAAAAACACCACCCAATCTGGACATTCGAAACAAGCCCTCAGTATTTTCGTATTACCCTCTGACCAATTCCAAGGCATCTTCACTATTGAATGAGATAGTTTTCATTTTGTAACATATTTAGGTTGAAATGGAATCGTATATGATCCGAGGCACCCAATACAACTTTCTTGAAAGTTTTATAAATTCCAGGAATACTGCCATATGATTTTTTGAGAATGCGACGCCTCACCCCTGCTACCTTACACCCACACTGTGTAGGTGACACCTTGTATAGGTGACATCCTGTGCAGGTGGACAACATTCACATACTGATGTCAATCAGAACGTGTACTTAATTTATTTATTTTTTGTATACAGAATCGAAGCTCGTGTAAGAGCTAACACATTAAACCTGAAAACATGCACAGACACATAAAACATACAATGAAGGGAGCGGGAGACAAGAGGGGGAGAGAGAGGGAAGCACACAAGCACAACAACAGAAGAGAACAGAGACGTCGGCAGATGGAAGGGACAGGGTTGGGGGAGGAGGGAGGGGCACATGGTATAAAGCAAAGGAACACTACTAGGAATTTCAGGAAAGAAGTTGTAGATTGAAAGAGGCGGATTTGGGGTGTTTTAACGGGGGTAGAAAAGATCAAGGTTTTGGATGGCGGAAGATAAGAGATGGTGGTGAACAGCTGTTTTAAAGACCTGGAGGGAGGAGAGGGATTGAAGAGAGTGTGTGAGTTTGTTCCAGAGGTGGGAGAAAAGAGGAATGAAGGAGTGAAGGTGAATAGAGTTTTGATTTTGCCAGTTTCACCAGAAGAGGGTTGCTGGCAGATCTTGTGCGTCCTGCAGGAATATTTGGGGACAGAGCACAGACAGAGCAGGAAGCGCAACACCGGAGAGGAGTCGGAAGAAGACAGAAAGACCACCAACCTGCCTGCGGTGAGTGAGTGATAGGCCCTCAGAATCAGCTTCATCGTGGGAGAGTCCAATGATTCTGAATGCTTTGGTTTCAATCGCGTGAACCCGAGCTAGGTGTGAGGCAGGAGCACCAGCCCAAAGGGGAGAGCAGTATTCCATTGAGCTGCGGACAAAAACTTTGCAAGTGGTGAGGAGCTCAGAAGTGCCCAGAAAGGACTTTGCACGATGGAGGATGCCCAGTCAGCGACTGGCTTTGGAGGCCAGCTTGGAAATGTGGTTTTTCTCACGAAAGATCATGGCAGATAGTGAGACCCAAAAGCTTGAGTGACAGAACTTCTTTGAGAGAAAGTAGATGGGAGGGTTTTCCAGTCGGTCTTTTCGAAGAGACATAGTGAGAGTGTGAGATTTGTCAGGATTGAAAGACATGTTCCACTTGTTTGACCAGTCTGTGATGTTATCCAGATCTGCAGAGAGTGAAGAGGCTGCTGCCTGCCGATCTGAGCGTTGAGATATGGAGTGGCGGAGAGTGGAGTCATCAGCAAAAAGATAGATAGGATTTTCCAGAGAGTTAGAGAGATTATTAATGAATAACAACTAATCTTGTTAACTCACAATGATTAAAACCCCCCATAATTAACTTCACAGCATCAAAAAATCCAGTTTCTTAGTGTTCAATAAAAAATCTCATGAATGTTCAGGACAACAGCATTCACCTCAACTGATGGACCAATATACACAACCATGACAAATAACTGTGCGAATTCCCTTGTCAAATAAAAGAGACAGAAAGCAACTGTCAACACGCTCTATATGTAAAGGGAAATACTGATACTAAGATACTTATTCCTGCTGTCAGATCCCTAACGTTCAGTCATATACAAACTAACTTCTCCACCACCGGTGTTTCTCAAGTGTAAATTTCTATCCAAATGTCTACATATAAAACAGTCATTTTGATGTACCGGTATCTATATCAGATGTCTCAGAAAAACACATCAAACAACTATCATCCAGATCTTCACTCTAATGAATTTGTTCTTTTCACACACCCAACCTGTCCACCAAGTTTTGTCTGAATCTATCCATAACCTTTCGAGATATCCTGCTCACAGACAGAAAGACAGACAAACAGGGCTGAACACATAACCTCCATCTACCTTCGGTGGCAGAGGTAACAACTACTCCCATAAGCAACTTCAGTTAATTGATGAAATGAACTGGAAGGAAGAAGAGTAGGTGATATTTAGAAAAGTCTCGACCAGTCAAGTTTGGGTTGCATGTACGAGTGGGGCATCGTCAAGTTTCTTGCTTTCCAGTGGTGTGGAGGAATCTCACAGAACCCAACTATGGAAATGATTGTTTTTTGCGAAAAATGCCACCTTTTCCGAACTAATCTCTTGCAACATGCAACAAGGAAAAGAGCAATCCGAGATTGCAAACCAATGCCAGGATGTATTTTCAGTAGTTCTTAAGGCTTTTGTGTTAAAACAAATATGGCGGCCGAACCATGAGACCGATGATGTCATTTAAAAAATTCTCAACTAATTTATTCTTAGATTATGCTCAATAAATTTCATCTTGATCAGATGAAGTTTGTTACTTGTCGAATTATGACGTCATAATGGAGGCACCTATGACATCATAATTAACATATTTTATTGCCCGTGGGGAGTTCTTTACAATGAGCCATGTCTCAATCTTTTCTATGAAGCACCTTCGGAGATATCGAGGTGCAAAGTTTTTCGGTTTTTCCAAGATGGTTGCCAAACCACGTGATCGATGACGTCATAATTATCAGTAAAAGTTACGCAGATGGAGTTGCACCTATGGTCAAATTTTCCTGTTAATCGGACCAACAGTTGCAGAGAAAATCATATTTATTCTGTACGGACAAACAAACAAACAAACGGACTCAAATGCAATGCCCTCTTCCCAGGCGAGGGTCATAACATGTTTTTGATTGTTTATTTAATAAAACCCGATACATACTGTAGTCTATGTAAAAGCATTATAGTGTGGTGCTGTGCACACACAACTCGTTTGCCAAAAAGGTAGGCCACAACACGTGGTACAAACGAAAGCACTTTATTACAAGCTCGCACATCAGCACTGGGCGGACTCGACCTTCGAGCCGGCATATATGTCCCGAGGCCACGCCTTGCCCCCGGGCGTGGCCGATCGGCCGAAAGGCGGGGCATGTATCTCAGTTCCACGCCCGGAGGCTCGCGCCACCCACTGGTGCGCGGAATTATTGATCATTGTGCCCGCCACACGCACCCCCACAGAATTCCCGCGCACCTGAAGGGTGAGTTTGCGGGGAAGCCGGATGACCCGACCGAAACACCCTCTGGCGATGCGTGCAGGGCTGGGGGGTAGTGGGACGGCGGGGCTGGGGGGTGCCGGGGGCCTGACCGCCGGGGAGCGGCCTCGAAGCGGCGGCTGAGCTGCTTGCGGGGGGGGGGTGGTCCAGATTGAGGTGGGCCGGCTTGAGGCGGTCCACGGAGATACGATCCGGAGCACCGCTGATGTCCACAGTGAAATGTTTGTCCCCGGTCTCCAGCACGTGGAAGGGCCCGTCATACGGGGGCCGCAGCGGTGCCCGGTGGGCGTCGTGCCGGACGAAAACGTACTCCGCCGTGCGAAGCTCCGGGGCGACGTGGGAGGACGGGCAACCGTGGTGTGCCGTCGGCACTGGGGCGAACCTCCTGGCAGTCTCCTGCAGGGTGGAGCACTGTTGCACCGTGGACCAAGGAGCCGTGGAGTTGGGGATAAATTCGCCCGGCACCCGCAGCGGTTGTCCGAAGACCAGCTCCGCCGAGGACGCGCGCAGGTCGTCCTTGGGCGCCGTCCTGAGGCCCAGCAGGACTCAAGAGAGCCTGTCGGCCCAGCTGCCGTCGCGGAGGCTGGCCCGGAGCGCGGCCTTCATTGAGCGATGAAAGCGCTCGCACAGGCCGTTGGCCTTGGGGTGGTAGGCCGTGGTGTGGTGCAGTTTGACGCCGAGCCCTTGCGCCACCGCTCCCCAGAGCTCCGAGGTGTACTGGGGGCCGCGGTCGGACGAGATGTCCGAGGGGGCACCGAACCGGGCAACCCACGTGGCGATGAAGGCTTGCGCGACGTCAGCCGCAGCCATCGCCGCCAATGGCATGGCCTCCGGCCACCGGGTGGTGCGGTCCACCATGGAGAGGAGGTGGGTGAACCCCCGCGAGGGGGGCAGAGGTCCCACCAAGTCGACGTGGACGTGGTCGAACCGACGCTCGGGCACCGTAAACGGGGCCAACAGGGCCTGGGTGTGGCGGTGGACCTTTGCGCGCTGGCACGCGAGGCACGTCCTGGCCCAGTCGTGGATGTTCTTCCTGAGGCCATGCCAGACGAACTTCGCTGCGACGAGCTTCTGGGAGGCCTTCGTGCCCGGGTGGGACAGGCCGTGGATGGTGAAGAAAACCGGGCGCTGCCAGCCAGCGGGCACGATGGGGCGAGGCCGGCCGAGGGAGACGTCGCACAAGAGGGCCGTACCCGCGACGTCGAACGGCACCTCGGTGACGCAGAGGCCCGTGACGGTGGTCCACAAGGCCTGGACGTCGGGGTCGGCGGTCTGGTCCTCTGCCATCCAGGCATAGTCGATCCCGAGGTGGACCGCGTGTGCGACGGACCGGGAAAGGCAATCCGCCACTGGGTTGTCTTTACCCGCGATGTGACGGATGTCCGTCGTGTACTCGGACACGGCAGAGAGGTGACGTTGCTGCCGGGCCGACCATGGCTCGGCGACCTTGGCCATCGCGAACACAAGGAGCTTGTGATCGACAAAAGCCGTGAACGGGCGGCCCTCAAGCAGATGGCGGAAGTGTCGGACCGCCAGGTGGAGCCCGAGCAGCTCGCGGTCGAAGGTGCTGTAGCGGCGTTCGTGCAGGCGAAGCTGCCGGCTAAAAAACGCCAGCGGCTGCCATGCACCACTCACCCACTGCTCGTGCACCGCGCCCACCGCGTAGTCCAACGCGTCGGTGGTGAGGGCGATCGGTGCATCGGGCGCCGGGTGCGCCAGCATGGTGGCGTTGGCCAGGGCCAGCTTTGCGCCCGCAAACGCCATGGCCATCGGCTCCGTCCAGGCGATGTCACCTTTGCCCGGCTTGCCCCGCAGGGCCTCGTGCAGGGGGCGGAGGAGCTGGGTGACGTGGGGCACGAAGCGGTGATAAACATTCACCATGCCCAGGAATTCCTGGAGTCCCTTGATCGTGCGGGGGTGCGGGAAACTCCTGACCGCCTCCACCTTGGCCGGCAAAGGGATGGCCCCGTGCCTGGTGATGCGGTGCCCCAAGAAGTCGATGGCGGTGACGCCGAAATGGCACTTCGCGGGGTTGATTATCAGGCCGTGCTGGCCCAGGCGTTCGAAGAGCGTGTGGAGGGGGAGCAGGTGCTCCTCCCGGGACGCGCTCGCGACTAGTATGTCGTACAGGTAGACGGAGATGAAAGGTAAGTCACGCAAGACGCTGTCCATGAGTCGCTGGAACGCCTGGGCCGCATTTTTTAACCCAAAAGGCATCCGCGGGAACTCGAAGAGGCCGAAAGGGGTGATGACGGCCGTCTTTGGTACATCGTCCGGTCGTACGGGGATCTGGTGGTAGCCCCGGATGAGGTCCACCTTGGAGAAACTGTCGTGTTTGCCAACCCGGGCGGAAAAGTCTTGAATATGCGGGACCGGGTGGCGGTCGGGGGTTGTGGCATCATTGAGCCGACGGTAGTCACCGCATGGCCGCCATCCGCCGCCGGGCTTGGGCACAATGTGCAGAGGAGAGGCCCATGCGCTGTTGGAGCGCCGTACGATGCCCAGCCGCTCCAGCGTGGCGAACTCCACTTTCGCCACGGCGAGCTTCGTGGGGTCGAGGCGGTGCGCCCGGGCGTAGACCGGTGGGCCAACGGTGGGGATATGGTGCTCCACCCCGTGTTTGATGGCCACCGCTGAAAAGGTGGGCCGCGTGAGTGCCGGGAAACTGGCGAGGAGGCGGGTAAACTCGTCCGCTGCCGGAAGCGTACAGACTAACCTCGCCGGGACGGAACTACTCAGCAAGCCGCTTTGCAAGCCGCTTGGTGAGCCGCTCAGTGAGCCGCTCAGCGAACAAGCGAGCGAGCTGAAGGTTTCGGCCTGGACGAGACGTCGACGCTTAACATCCACCAACAGCCCATGCGCACAAAGGAAGTCGGCACCGAGCAGGGCGATTGGCACGCTGGTGGTGACGAACGACCATTGGAAGTGCTGCCTTCCGAACTGCAGTGAGAGGCAATGCTTCCCGAATGTGCGGATGGGTGTTCCGTTGGCGGCAAGCAAAGCGGGGCCCCGACCCGCGGCTTGCTTGTCGGACGCGGAGGCAGGGAGGACACTTACCTGCGCTCCCGTATCGCACAGAAAACGACGACCAGATGAGGTGTCCGTGATGAACAGGAGGCTGCCGGAATGGCCGACGCTCCTGGACGCAAGTGAGCGCCGGCCCGGTCGTTTCCCGACCCGTCAAAAGAACACGGCGGGCGGCACGTTCTAGCCTTGCGGCCGAACCTGGCATGATAGTAGCACCAGGTTTGCGGCGGTGGTGGACGCGTCGGCCATGCCGGCGGCGGTGGTGGTGGCGGCGGTGGTAGTGGGCGGGGCGTAGCAGCGGCCACGAGGGAAGCAGGGGGCGCTGTAGCCTCCGCACCAGGATCCACTACGGCAGCACCGTACACCGACCGCGTGTCGCAGGCTGCAAAAAACTTGTCGGCCTCTCCAGCCAGGGCGCGGGGTTCGGTTATTTTTGAACTGGCCAGCGCGAGGCGCACCTGTACAGGTAGCTGGCGGAGGAAAAGTGCTCGGAACAGGAAATCCGGGCACTTTTCTCCAAGAAGGGACAGCATAAAATCCATCCGAACGGACGGTCGTGTGTCGCCGAGGGCGGGAAGGTCCAGGAGGCGGTCGGCGTGTTCGACCTCCGTGAGCCCGAACATGGCGAGGAGGAGACATTTGAGCACCGCATACTTGTGGTCACCCGGCGGGCGCTGAAGGATGGACATGACGCGGGCGGCAGTGCCGGGCCCGAGGGCGGCGACCACGTGGTAGTACATGGTCTCGTCCGCTGTGATGCCCCGGAGTTGGAATTGAACTTCGGCCTGCACAAACCAAACGTCGGCTTGCGCTTCCCAGAACTCCGGGAGTTTGACGGCGACGGCGTTGGTAGCCATGGCGCGTTCGGGGGTCAGCGACGGCTGAACCAGTCGGGGTCACCAGTGTAGTGCTGTGCACACACAACTCGTTTGCCAAAAAGGTAGGCCACAACGCGTGGTACAAACGAAAGCACTTTATTACAAGCTCGCACATCAGCACTGGGCGGGCTCGACCTTCGAGCCCGCATATATGTCCCGAGGCCACGCCTTGCCCCCGGGCGTGGCCGATCGGCCGAAAGGCGGGGCATGTATCTCAGTTCCACGCCCGGACGCTCGCGTCACCCACTGGTGCGCGGAATTATTGATCATTGTGCCCGCCACAATAGCAAATATAATTTGAGATGAACTTCTATGTAGCAATGCAAGAGAAAAATATCGTTGCATGATAAAAGTTAACTCAAAAACCTGTTTTCAAACTAATTGTTTTCTTGAAATGCCACCATAGGATGAAAGTCAACACAGCACTCCAATATTCAAAAATTCAAAAAACGACCATATCTCTCAGCTGGCCAATGACATAACCAACTGTTACAGTCTTTCTAAAGAAGAGCAGGAGTTAAGATGGGAGAGAGTCTGCATGGGATCTTTCACTCAGAGAGTAGTAAATGCCTGGAATGGTCTTCCTGTAGAGGTGGTGCCAGCAGAAACAGTAGATAGGTTTAAATTGGAATCAGATAGGTACCAAAAAGTATTGAGGGGTACATTGATATTGGCAGGGCTGGTAGGTGGCTTGGGTATGGATGGGGTGATTTTATACATGTGTAGTACATTATACATTTATTTATATTTTATATTTGTGTAGTATTATACATGTGACATAATGAGAGGGTCTCGTCGAAAGGTGAATGTGTTGTCGGTGATTGGTTATTCCTCAGCCCACAACGTGGTGGTGATGTAGTGCAGGCATGATGGGCCAAATCAACTCCTCCTCCTTCAAAGCTCCTTGTATTTTGTTGTACCTGTCCAATGTACCGACATGATATCTCCAACAGGTGGTGATATTACTCCTTCAAAGTTACACCCAGCTCGAGGATGCACTTTTGCACCCTAACAACTAAGAGTTAGGGTTAGGGTTGTCATGGTTGTTAGAGTTAGGGTTAGACTTGCGAGCTTTTTTAGGGTTAGCGTTAGTGTTAGGGTTAGGGTTAGACGTGCGAGCGTTTTTAGAGTTAGGGTTAGGGTTTTGCATTTTTCGTAACATGGATTTTACTATTAGGCCACTTCAATTTCAGATATTAGCAATCTCTTTTGGAATCACTTTACATCTGTCACAACTGATAGAGAATTTGTTAAACAATAATTTCATTAAAGATATTGTTTTACTGTCTTTTCTACATGTAAAGGTATGACGTATATGAATGATTGCAATGATGGATTTGTTTTTAAATGCATGAAAGAACTTCTCAAACCAGTAATACAAGATCTAGATTAGTCAGCTGTACACCAATGTTTATCACACCATATCTGAATCTTGTCCATCAAACTTATTAAATACTAGCAGGAGTACCCGGCGTTGTGAGGGGGAGGGGGGGCGGGAGGGGAGGGGAGGGAAGGGCAGGGAAGCTGGAGAAGGAGGGGTGAGGAAGGGAGTGGGGGTTGGGGGTAGTGGAAGGGGGAGGGCAGGGGAGGTGAGGAGAGAGGGATGGGAAAGATATTCCACATATACAACTTTTAGGGGCGTGGGGGGGGGGGGTGGCTTTGACAGGCCTCTCCGTTTTGGAGGAGGGGGGGGGGGGATGGAAGGGAGGGAGGAAAAATTTATCCATGCAAAGAGTGCTTTAACTTCAGTGTTGCAAGGTAAACTAGAATGCCACTCAGTAGAGTGCATACTCCCGCCGTGGGTCAAGTTGGAATAATACGTTTTGTTTAACATCCCCTCTCCCCAAAACAATAAATGAGAAAGAAAGTAGGCCCTAAGTATCGGAGAATTAATTTTGATATATCTCGGAATTAGAGAAGAAAAACATCACTTAAGAATAAGAATAAAAGCTTTAATGCAGTAAAGCAGAAAAAAAAATCCCCCAAAAATTCCCAAAACAAATTCCTGGATCCTGAATTCCTGAATATTCCTGAATAATATTCTGAGCTTCACCAAAAACTAATCAATTCTTCCTTATCCCAAGGGCAATCATCCCACCAACTTTCATCCAAATCCGTTCAGAACTTTTCCAGATATCTTGTTCACAAACACACGAACCCATGAACAAACGAGCACACGCGCGCACGCACACACACACACACACACACACACACACACACACACACACACACACACACACACACACACGATCGAATGCATTACTCCCTGGCTAGAGTAAAAAGGAAATTGTAATACCCTCTGCCACCAACACCAGGTGGCGATACATGGTACACATTTACACAGAGAATTTACACCCCTCTCCTGGTCCCCCACACCCCCGCATAAGGCCGCTGCCACATAGCCTATGTTACCCCCCAGACAAAGTTGTATTAGTATTTGTACCCCGAGTAAAGTACAAAATCGTTTATAGCTGGAGTACCCGGCATTGCTCAAGCGGAAAAAACACATTAACATATTTGAAATGAGGGCAAATATAATGAAAAAGCAATTCCATCCAATTCAGACTCCATCACAAATGGAAACTAGAACGCCACTCAGTAGAGCGCATACTCCCGCCATGGGTTTAGTTGGAATAATACGTTTTGTTTAACTTCCCCTCTCCCCAAAACAATAAATGAAAAAGAAAGTAGGCCCTTACTGTTAGAGAATTTATTTTGATATATCTCGGAATTAGAGGAGAAAAACATTATTTAAGAATAAGAATAAAAGCTTTAATGCAGTAAAACAGAAAAAATCTTTCCCAAAAAAATTCCCCAAAAAATTCCTGGATCCGGAATAATATCCTGAGCTTCACCAAAAACTAATCAATTCTTCCTTATCCCAAGGGCAATCATCCCACCAACTTTCATCCAAATCCGGTCAGAACTTTTCCAGATATCTTGTTCACAAACACGAACACATGAACATACGAACACACACACACACACACACACACACACACGGACGGACACGATTGAATGCATTACTCCCTGGCGGGAGTAATAAACCTGAAAGTCACAGAGCCAGAACCAGAATTATTTATTTGGTCTGGGAAGCCCATGCGAGGTTTCTTCTTCTTCAGCCTCTCGCAACCCTGGGTGAATATGCGATCTTTTTTTTTAAAGTTGGAATTTTGCCAAATCTGTTTTATTCGTTTGTTAATATACCTCAGCCATTGACAAATCTGGAATTATAATTTTATTTGAGGTTCAAATTAACCCGGGAGATTGTGTCAAACGATGCCTGCAAGTCTGTACATGTGATAAATAATTAATCGTCCACAGTCGAAAACTCTTCTTCTTCACGCAATAACACCTTCGAGCTTCCAGACCGTACATCCAACCATCTTGAAATTTTGCACACTTGTTACTCTTCATGACCACTACTACAGTATGAAGTTTCACGTCGAGCAATGAAGTGGTTCAAGAGATATAAATGTTTTTATTACTTGCGTTTAATTAACGATGTCTGCCAAACCACGTGACCTATCGCAAATTCCAAAAGGGCATTTTAGTACACTGATATGCTGGACAGATTTGTGAAGTTTCCCCTTGATTGGATCACACATGAGGGAGGAGCTAGGTTTTAAATGTTTGTGCTTAAAAACGTCATAACTCTGAAACCATGTGATGCATGACGTCATGCTCGCTGACTTTTTTGTTTGTCATGGGTATGCGATTCTGCCTGCAAAGTTTGGCCTCGATCTGTTCAGGCATTTTGGAGAAAATTGGATTTTAGTGTTTTTCACTCAAAACAATATGGCGGCCCAACCACGTGATAGGTACTTCCGTTGTCATCATAATTAACATTAAAATATTATACAGACCGAGTCCCTCTTATGGTGAAAATTTGCTCTCAATCAGTCCAATTATTGCAGCGAAAATGGTTTTTAAAGGAAAACAGAAAAAAAAAAAATCCCAAAAAACTTCCTGGATCCGGAATAATATCCTGAGCTTCACCAAAAACTAATCAATTCTTCCTTATCCCAAGGGCAATCATCCCACCAACTTTCATCCAAATCCGTTCAGAACTTTTCCAGATATCTTGTTCACAAACACACGAACACGAGCGAATGCATTACTCCCTAACGGGAGTAATCATGTCTGAAATCTGCGAAGTCTGTGTGCATTGTTGTTGAAAAAAAAACAGAAAAGAGGGCCCCATCAAGGTCTACTGCAATTCCTCTAGGAGAAAGCGTGAAGCGTCCATATCTATCTTATCTTATCTTATCTTATCTTATCTCTCTCTCTCTCTCTCTCTCTCTCTCTCTCTTTCTCTTTCTCTTTCTCTTTCTCTTTCTCTTTCTCTTTCTCTTTCTCTTTCTCTTTCTCTTTCTCTCTCATATGATGAAAAACAGGGCTTGCTAACTTCTTCAATTGATTAATCTTACCTTTCTTGTCAGCTGCCTCATTGACGGTACACAGTACCTGGTTATGTCTGCAAGTACAGTGCTGAGGAGGCCGATGCCATGTCGACAATGCTGTTACGTTTCACATTTATCACATTGCTTGCAACTTGCAGGAGTCTGATTCCACCACCTTATGCTTCGAGGTTCGCAAGGCTGGGAGTAGATTATTGACTGATCTCAATGAGAGGCTGAGACCTGTTTCCTCTTCCACAGCTTTGAGCAGATGATGTTGCACTCGGTTGCTGTCTGACATCCTGTTTGCTGTCCCTGCTCAATCACTTGAGACACTCTCTTTTTCTTCTTGTTCTTATTATTCAGCTTCATATTCTTCTTCCCTCCTCTTCGTCTTCCTCGGCTTCCTCTTCTTCTTCCTCATTTTCGATTTTTTTTCCTCCTTCTTCTTCTTCTCCGATCAACCTCACCTCATCGATTTCCTTTATTTCTGCGAATCCGATTTGAATCTATCAACACAATTATGGTTAATCATTTTGAAATTGCCGCTCTTTCCTTTACTGACAATTGCCACTCACTGAAAATACACCCACAGCGCACGTGTATGTGTTGTTACGTGGTCCTCCCGGTAACTACCTGGTCTCGGTGACCCCCGGACCGAGAGAGGAACTCCGCCAGAAAGATCAATGATTTATACGCTTTCGTAACGCAATCAATATGAATTCCAGTCAATAAGAAACCCCACACCAAGGATCCGGAATAATCAATAATATATTCCCCGAGCAATCAACAATCAACAACCATCAACAATCAACAATCAACAATCAACAATTAATCACCAATATGATTAAGATGGCCATCTTATATATGTGTGTCCCCTTTCCCCACTCCCGACCCCTTGGGTACTCACGACCCCTTTGGTCTCTGTCCCTCACAATGTCTCTGGGCCCCTCCTGACCAAGATGAAGGTCGGCCTCTCCGCACATGGGCGGTTGAACGAACCCCTGGCTGACGTGCTCCCAAACGTGCACGTCACGTACCGGGAACAACGGTTGCAGCGCACACCTCCTTGCCAAGCAAAGCAGGCAAAGCAACGCGTGGCTTGTCTAGCGCGCGAGGCCCAAGGTGCGACCCATACGCGTCCTTGTAGACGGTGAGGCGAACTGTGTAGGACGCTTGGTTCCGTGCACGAACCCACGGCAACTTGATGTGTCAAAGGGGAATTCCTTTCGCCAGACGGGCTTTCCAACGCAGCGTCAGACGCTGCTCAATATCGATACCCTCGCCTCGGAGCTCGGCGAGGAAGAGGAAGAGGATCGTCGCTTCTCCCGCACCTCGTGTCTTTTCTTCTTCCGTTTCCGGTCTCCTTTTTCCCAGAAGGGCTCCTGACCCTTTAATCACAACAACCGTTACTCGACTACACATTGATAAGCAAAGACCTGAATAGTAATTCACATAAATCCACATAAATCCGTAACAGTGTGAAAAGCCTCATGAACATTCATACATCATTTCGAAAGTCCCATATTGTTGGATGATGATAGTGGGGTGGCCTGGATATTGAAGGTTTTTTTTGTTTCTACAACTGCAAATAACTGTCATGGGAACTCCCAATAGGTGACGTTATCTATCTTGGAAGTGAGAAAGGGCTTATTGAGGAGATCCAAGTAGGGTAAGTGTCAAGGAAGTAAAGCAAAAGCAAGAAAAATGAAAGGATGATAAAGCTCCAGGACCAGATAATATGCATCCGAGGGACGCAGCAGAGCCAATAACCATATCAATACTAGGTCAGGTGTGTGTGTATATGTATATATTGTTGCGGATCTCGAAGTACGGCACTCCCGTTAGCAAGGGGGGGTTACTCCCCTTGTCTTGTTAAGCTGGCCGTCTCCAGTCCTGGAACTATCCCGCTCCTTTGCGGGATGAGATTGGCCAGGGTGATTGGTCAAAGGTTTCGCAAATACCTTCACCAATCTCTCCGCAAAGCAGGGAGATGAGTCCCTGCTTGAACCGCGGATGTGATGGTAATTGCCGAGCGGTTTAGCAATCCACGATCCGAGCCGTTAACAAAAGGACTAAACCCGATTAAAAGCGGTTGGTCAAATCGTGCCACAGGTACTCAATTTGGGACAGGACGCAAGCGATCGGATGAGAGGAACCAAAGAATAAGAAGGGTGAAGGAAGAACAAATATGGTTTATTTACTAAACTAAAAGAGGAAACAAAAGAAGGGAATATACAAGAAGAGGAAATAAAAGGACATAGGGCAAACTTATCTAAAAAGTCTTAACTTATCATGACCCCAGGAGTAACAGACAGACTCACATGGAATGGTAGCTGGTAGGGGAGGAAGGTCCAGGCAGATGGTTCCAGGCGATGGGATTGGTGTCCAGGCTCCGGGTCCGCGGGCGAAGAACGGCAGGCAGCTTCGCGTATCGTTGGCGCACGACCGGACCTTACATATGCGAGGGGCTGGAATGCTGCTTACGTCTAGCGTGCCGAACGCTCTCAAAACCACACGGCAGTTCGTATCACACGATCGTCCCAAGCGATCCTCCGCACAATGTTCTTATCATTCGCCGCCTCTGCGCTGTTCTCTCAAGTTTGCCGATCATCTGCCGAACTTCTCTCCTCTCTCTCGATCATCTCCCCCACATCTCCTTGAAGTAGTTCGCGGCGGCGCTTTTATTACCTGCCTTGCGTATCAAGCCGCGTCCGCTTCGCTCCGCCTACCCGTGAACACGCCTCGGCCCACATTGGCCGCGAGGGTTCATTGGTACCTTCCCTCGTGACGTGTTGATGGGGCCACGCCTATGTTCCTGGCCGCTCCTCCCTTCTTCTCCCACTCTGCCACGTGGCTTATGGCGGTTTGGGGCGAGCTCCAGCTCAAAGGCAGCGACCGCTGAGGCGGCTGCGGCTGGTAGAGTAGTGCAATATGATTTGGAGGGCAGATTATGCCGCAATATGAATGGAATGGGAATTTGAGAGGGAGCCTAGGTTATTTGATTAATACAACGCAGATTCAACTATTGGAAACAGATCCTTACCTGAAACACATACTAATGAAATAACTAAAGAAGAAGCCTATGGTTTGCTACGTGTTGCTCGTGGCCTAACTAGGGTGCGACCTTTTAACGTTACAAAGGTAATATTTACAAGTTGTTATTTACAGTATTTACTAGTGAAGGATTCTCAAAACCGCAACAATATATATATATACTAGCTGAGGTACCCGGCTTCGCCCGGGTTGAATAAGAATAATACAAATATATGATGAAAAGAACATGTATATTTTAGAGCAATATCACAGTACATTTCCTACATGACGTTTTGTCAATTTTCAATTTCTCAAAACCTCTTGGTATACAACATTTCTGGTTTTCTTACTTGGTGCCAAGACATAAAGATTGCTTGGTTTTCCAACCCTCGAGCAGCCCACGTACAGCTGGCCATGGGAAGTACCCGGCATTGCGGGCGGGGGAAGGGAGGGGAGGAGGAAGGGGAGGGGAGGGGAACGGGGGGGGGGGGAGGAGAGGGTGCGGAGGGGAGAAGAGGGGGGGAGGGGAGAAGAGGGGGAGAGGAGAGAAGAGGAGGGAGGGGGAGGAGGAGAGGGGAGAAGAGGAGGGAGGGGGAGGAGGAGAGGGGAGGGGGGAAGGGAGGGGGGAGGGGGGAGGGGAGGGGGGGAGTGTAGGGGTAGGGGGGAGGGGGAGGGGAAGGGGGAGGGGGAGGGGAAGGGGGAGGGGGAGGGGGGAGGTGATGGGGAGGGGGGAACGGCTAGCTTGGCAAGCGATAGCAGGCTTTTTACTTTTATTTTTACCTCAATGAGGGCTATATATATAGTCCATGCTTGGAGCCTTCAAGCTCAACATAAAGTTTTTTTATGAAAAATAATGCAGATGTATAACAATCCACCAATGCAAGTTCAGAAATGAATGCAGATCCTTTACTTTGTGATACAAACGCAATTCCCGCCATTTCCACTCACGATCGAGGCCTCCACAGTGACCGCGCCTCTTCTTCCTCCTACAACTTCGTCTCACTTCTTTCACTCAAAATGCACGAAATTCTGCCGCATGAAATTATGTAGAGGCCTCGTCGGGGGGATATAAGGTAGATAAGGAAGGCGTTGTAACAGAAGATTCAAAATAAAAGTGGCAGAACATAAGGAAATGGGAGCTATTCTGGACTCACAGCCAAACCCCTCAAACCATTGCAATACACCCTGAACGTCTACCGCCGCCACAAACTACACCATGGAATTGCAGCTGGCGCGGTTTTTTAAACCATTGATATTAAAATAAAACGTAGCGTAAAACCACCGGGATTTTATGCTGATTCCGAATCTGTGTCTAAAACTTTTCTCTGATGTGTAGTTCTTGAGTTATAAGCGGACATCCAGACAGACACACACACACACACACACACACACACACACACACACACACACACACACACACACACACACACACACACACACACACACACACACACACACACACACACACACACACACACACACACACACACAGACACTCCTCCTTTATATATATACTAGCTGAGGTACCCGGCTTCGCCCGGGTTGAATAAGAATAAGACAAATATATGATGAAAA
This sequence comes from Myxine glutinosa, assembly GCF_964187855.1. Taxonomy (NCBI): domain Eukaryota; kingdom Metazoa; phylum Chordata; class Myxini; order Myxiniformes; family Myxinidae; genus Myxine; species Myxine glutinosa. The sequence goes on along the minus strand of NC_136262.1, from coordinate 220,184,366 downwards.
AACATGTATATTTTAGAGCAATATCACAGTACATTTCCTACATGACGTTTTGTCAATTTTCAATTCCTCAAAACCTCTTGGTATACAACATTTCTGGTTTTCTTACTTGGTGCCAAGACATAAAGATTGCTTGGTTTTCCAACCCTCGAGCAGCCCACGTACAGCTGGCCATGGGAAGTACCCGGCATAGCCGGGCGGGGGAAGGGAGGGGAGGGGGAAGGGGAGGGGAGGGGAACGGGGGGGGAGGGGAGGAGAGGGTGGGGAGGGGAGAAGAAGGAAGGAGGGGAGAAGAGGAGGGAGGGGGAGGAGGAGAGGGGAGAAGAGGGGGGAGGGGGGGGAGAAGAGGGGGGAGGGGGAGGAGGAGAGGAGAGAAGAGGGGGGGGGTGGGGAGGGGGAGGGGAGGGATGGGAGGGGGAGGGGGAGGCGGAAGGGGGAGGGGCAAGGGGGGAGGGGGAATGGGGAGGGGGAAGGGGGAGGGGCAAGGGGAGAAGGGAGGGGGAGGGGAGGGGCAAGGGGAGAAGGGAGGGGGAGGGGAGGGGGAGGGGGGAGGGAGAAAGGGGGGAGGGAGAAAGGGGGAGGGAGAAAGGGGGGAGGGAGAAAGGGGGGAGGGGAGGGGGAGGGGGATGGAGAAAGGGGGGAGGGGAAGGGGGTGAGGGGAGGGGAGGGGGAGGGAAGGGGGGGAGGGGGAGGGGAGAAGAGGGGGGAGGGGAGAAGAGGGGGAGGGGAGAAGAGGGGAGGAGGAGAGGAGAGAATGGGGGATGGGGAGGGGGAGGGGGAGGGGGAGGAGCAAGGGGGGAGGGGGAGTGGAGGGGGGAGGGGAGGGGGGGGAGGGGAGGGGGAGGGGAGGGGGAGGGGGAGGGGAGGGGAGGGGGAGGGGGAGGGGAGGGGGGAGGAGGGGGGAGGGAGAAAGGTGGAGGGGAGGGGGAGGGGGGAGGGAGAAAGGTGGAGGGGAGGGGGAGGGGGAGGGGAGGGGAGAAGGCGAGGGGTTAGGGTGGAGGGGGAGGGGAGAAGGGGAGGGGGAGGGGAGAAGGGGAGGGGGAGGGGAGGGGAGGGGAGGGGAGGGGGAGGGGAGGGGGAGGGGAGAAGGGGAGGGGGAGGGGAGGGGGAGGGGAGGGGAGGGGATGGGGCAGGGGAGAAAGGGAGGGCCATGGGGGAAGGGAGGGGGAGGAGGGGAGGGGGAGGGGGAGGGGGGAGGGAGAAAGGGGGGAGGGGGAGGGGGAGGAGGGAGGGGGAGGGGAGAGGGAGGGGGAGGAAGGAGGGGGAGGGGGAGGGGAGGGTGAGGGGGGAGGGAGAAGGGGGGAGGGGAGGGGGGAGGGGGACGGGGAGGGGAGGGGAGGGGGGAGGAGGGGAGGGGAGGGGGAGGAGGGGAGGGGAGGGGGGAGGAGGGGAGGGGAGGGGGGAGGGGGGGAGGGGAGGGGGAGGGGAGGGGGGAGGGGGGGAGGGGAGGGGGAGTGGAGGGGGAGGGGGAGTGGAGGGGGGAGTGGGGAGGGGGGGAAGGGGAGAAGGGGAGGGGTTAGGGTGGAGGGGGGAGGGGAGGGGGGAGGGGAGGGGGAGGGGAGGGGGGAGGGGGGAGGGGAGGGGGAGGGGGGAGTCAAGTCGGAAGTCATTGTCGTCAATTGAATGTCGCAATTATTTTTTATTCCGTCAAATGGCATTGGTCCCGCATTCCGAACCCGGAAGTCGGAAGTCATTGTCGGCAAATTTGAAAAATTAACGTTACGAAATACGCTGATGACGTCATAATTTTAAAACCCGAAGGTTTTTTTTTTAGTTGAGATTTTATTCGAATTCGAATTCCATTAAATTTCAACTGTTGGAAACAATAATTATTTCAATTTCCAACATTTGAAATAATTATTGTTTCCAACAGTTGAAATTTAATGGAATTCGAATTCGAATAAAATCTCAACTACCGTTTATTCGTTCTTGGCGCGAAAAAATGGCGCGCATTTTGTCATTATGTGCGACTTTACGTCACTCCTACGGACGTGAAAACATTTGTTTTCCTTAAAAATATATTTAAAATAAATACAATAGTACATAAATTGACAATAAAAGAAGCTAAAAAACAATTTAAAATACAATAAAAGCACATTGAAAATATATAAATATGTACGTACAGTATACACGCAACCGCGGGATCGTAAAGGGGCAATAACGCCGCCACAAACTACACCATGGAATTGCAGCTGGCGCGGTTTTTTAAACCATTGATATTAAAATAAAACGTAGCCAATAACCACCAGGATTTTATGCTGATTCCGAATCTGTGTCTAAAACTTTTCTCCGATGTGTAGTTCTTGAGTTATAAGCGGACATCCAGACAGACACACACACACACACACACACACACACACACACACACACACACACACACACACACACACACACACACACACACACACACACACACACACACACACTCCTCCTTTATATATAGAAATATATATATATATATATATATCTATATATCTATATACATATATATATCTATATATATATCTATATATATATATTGTAACGATTTTGAGAAGTGTAACGGGTTTTGGGAAGTGTAACGGGTTTTGAGGAGTGTAACAATTTTGGAGGAAGGGTAACGGATGTGAAGAGTATGGTTTTGGTATGGTAACATCCTGGTAATGTAAATAATGGTCGCAGCCGTCCTCCTAATTAATTTCATAGAACATACACGCAGGTCACGATATATCTTTTAAATAGTGTATTTCCTTATTCCATGTAGGCTAAGTATGTGTTTTCCACTAGATTGACTTTGCATTGTATCAAACAAAATAAGCGTAGGCCCTTCCAATTTCCCCAAAACCTCCCTTCCATTTGCCTTCCGCATTTTGGTCGGTTTTTCTCTTCAACCACCATTGGCCACGAGGTAAGGTTGGAGAAGAAAGGCGTGGCTCCACCTCGTCAGAAGAGGGCAGGAGTGAACCGGCCCTAACAGCCAATCAACACCGCGGTGAGTGACCCGGTAGGCGTGCCCTCGGAGCCGGCGGCTTAATTCCGCCGGAGGTGATAAAAAGGAATGTAAGGAACTGCTTTACAGAGAGGCCTTGAGAGATACGCTGGGGGATGACCTGGAAGAGGAGCGCAATCCACCGCAAGCCCTACCTACCTACCTACCTACCTACCTACCTACCTACCTACCTGCCTGCAATACCCCCCTGTCGTTGGAGAGACGCGCTGAACGGAGGGAGACGGCTCCACCCCAGGAAGAGGAGCAGGTGTGCCGAGCCAGCGCGTGACGGCCGCGGATACGCGACGGAGGTTTTCCCGCCAAAACCGCGAGGGGTTGGAAGCTGCGGCCTCCGACCTTGCCTTCCTCTCAAGCAATCAACCTCGAGCCATTATCTGCCTGCAATATCCACCGTGTGAGTGTGAACGTCCTGTCCTACTCGTTTGTCTTGGGGATTAAGTAAATGAAATAGAATAAGTTAACAATGCACTGTGTGACTGCTCTTTTCCATCTATTGCTGTAAATAATATTGGTCGCTCTAAAATATTGCTTGTGTGTGTATAATAAATCTGTTCTTCCTCCAAACTCTGTCTTTCTTCTCTCTTCTTCTCTTTCGGTCGCTTTAGAGGTTTCCCAATTGAATATCTGTAGCGCGATTAGTCAACGTTCGGTTGGAATCGGGTTCTAATCGGGGAGTAACTGTTCGGACGCGGTTAAATACACCACCGCTCGGTAAAATAACATCCAAAAACCGTGTCCGTAACAATTGGTAGTCAGGAGGTGGGATTCGAACCTGGGACTAAATTTATTTAGCCCAAATTTTGGACACCAATTGTGTTAGTACCGTAACAATTGGTGTCGGGGAGTGAGATCGACCCGGAGCGCGCTGCACGCGCTCAAAATTATAAAGCGGACGAAATTGTGTTGTTTTATAAAACCCGAATTTTGAGATCGCGCCATGGACAATCAAGGCGATCGGATGTCGGTGGGGGAGATAGACGGGTTAGGGGTAACCCAGGAACCAGGGGAAATGTATGTGGAAGAAAGGGAGGAGGAGAGCAATGAGGAGGCGGTTGAGGGTGTATCAGGTGCACAAGATGGCGTCCTCGCGCACATGGTTGTTGCGGCACCAAATTTAGCCACGCCCATGGTCGCGGTAGCCGAACCCGAGATGCCAATGAATTGGAACCTGTTTATGAAACAGATGATGGCCTTTATGGTAAAAACAGACGATAATTTCAAAGGGATGGAAAACAGGATGGGAAACCAAATGGGGGTAATGGGGAACCGGATGGATGCTCAGAGTGAGCAATTGGGGGTAATGAGGGACGAAGCGAGGGGTACCGGTGAGGGATTAGACAATAATTTTAAGGAGTTAGACAAGAAATTTGAGGGATTAGACAATGGGATAGAAGGGGTGAAAAATGGGTTAATGGGGGTAGAAAACAGAATGGCCGCTCAAGAGAATCAGTTAGAGGGGGTGAAAAATGGGTTAATGGGGTTAGAAAATAGGATGGAGGACAAATTGCGGGAAATGGGGGAACAATCCGCCCGGGAAATCGAACAGATGGGGAACCAGATGGAGGAAATACGAAGAGGGATGAGTGAGGAGGTCTCGGGGCTACGCGAGGAGGTAAAGCGAGGCGAAAAGCGTATCGAGAAAGAGGTGAGAAATAATACGGTAAAGTTACAGGGGGGAATAGAAGATCTGACGAAAGGAGTAGAACAGCTGACGGTGGGACAAAAAGAACTAGCGGACCAAGTGGAAAAGAACACTGCAATCATCGGGGGTTTAAAAGCAACACAAAAGGACATTAAAAATGAATTAATAGCGACACAAAAGGAATGTCAAATGGTACATGAGGGATTGACGAAGAGGTTGGAAGAGGTGACAGAAGTAATGGAGACGAAGGACCGGGAGGTAAGGACGCACATAGAAACGGTTAAAGTAGCAATGGAGGAAGAAATCGAGGGGGCGCACCGGGAGCTGAAAGAGGTAAAGGAAAAATTAGAGGAGGTGGAAGAAGGGGTGAGTGAAATTAAGAAGAGACGGAGGGAAGCTAAGAGGGAGATAAAGGAGGAAGTCATGGAATATGTACAAGGTCTGTGTTCAAATCATGATGCGGTGCTCACTAACCAAATAAAAAGTTTGCAGGTGGCAGAGGAGGTGCGACGAGGTACGGAGGTGAGTGGCAATGTACATGATGTGAGGGGAGATTCAGTCGGCTTGGGGGGTGGTGTAGACCCGGGTGTTCGTGAGGGACCAATGGTAAGATGTATGACTGGTCCGGAGTGTATGGACAGAAGAGGTGTGCAAGGAGGTTTGGCTATGGGAAGTGAGGGGGGTGCTGGTGAGCAAGGCTGTGGGGGTATGGCGTGGGTAGCGGGTTGCGGAGGGGCGACCCAGGCATCGACACCGGGAGGGGTAGTGTTTGGAGGGACGGGGGATGCGCGGGAGCCCCCCGGGAATAGCGTACTGTGGGAGCCCGAACGGGTTGGTCCCGCGTTGATCCCGCAAGGAGTGACGCGCGGGGTCCGACCTTCGGGCGCCCACAAGGTCCCACTCGCGCCGTATGACGGCAAGAGTGATTTGAGGGCGTACCTGGCGCAGTTTGAGTATGTGTGTAAAGGCAACGGTTGGAATCCGGACGAAGGTGGAGTACACCTGGTGGGGGCACTGCGCGGTGCGGCGGCGGAGGTGCTGACAGCTTTACCACCGGGTGCTCTCACCCTGCCAGCTCTCCGTGCGGCTTTAATTAACCGTTTCGGTATCGAGCAGCAAAGCGAGCTTGTTAAAGCTCAACTTGCGCAGCGTAAACGCAAGCCCCAGGAGACCATCGGGGAACTTGCTCACGATATTCGCCGCGCAGTAGGGATTGCACACGCAGACATGGCAGCGAGTTCCCAGGAAAGCCTGGCGCTGGATCATTTTATTCAGGCCCTTCCGGATCTGGAGCTCCGACAACAGCTCGCCATGTGGCGCCCGCAGACCATGAGTCAGGCGGCCGACGCTGCAGCCCGTTGGGAAGCAGCGAGGCCCCTGGCCCGGGGAGGCGAGCGCCATGCAGTGGCGGTGCGTCAGATGGGGCCCGTGATGGGGGCCCTGATCTGGAAAGCATGGTCCAGAGGTTAGTGGATCGGCGCCTGGCGGGACCTGGACCATGGCAGGCGGCCCCAGCGGTGGCACCCGGTAGTCCCCGACAGAGTACCCCAATTCGGACATACAGGGGGGGGAATTTGGAATACCGGAGGCAAGCACCTTACCAGGTGAGGTGCTATAACTGTGCTCGGATGGGTCACCGTGCGTGGGAGTGTCGAGCTCCGCGCCGGGACGTTTCCCGCCAACCGATGCCCTCAACTCCGCCCAGTATCGATCGGCCTAGCCGACCACAGACACCCCCCCGCCAGGGCCCGGGAAACTAGAACGTGCCGGGCATGCAGGGCGGTGTTCGGCAGTAGGGGATGGAGAGAAGCCCTCGTTGACGCGACAGGTCATTCATTGTGGCCAAATTGGGACGGGTAGTTTGACAATTCGGTGCAAAATTGCCGGCGTGGGGGTAGACGCCGTGGTGGACACGGGAGCCAGCGCCACGATCATCAGCCCCGTGGTCCTTAATTCGAGTGCAGACGGCTGGGGTAAAATCCAGCGTCTGGAAAATCATAGTTTGCAGTTGGCTACCGGGGCAACGGCTCCGATCATAGGGCGTGGTTTTGTGACCCTCAAGTTGGGATCGGTAAAGCAAGAGATAGAGGTTTGGGTGGCGGAGGTGTGCGACCCATGCTTAATAGGGTTGGATTTGTTGACTGCCAGCGGTTGTAAAATCGACTTGAGTCGGGGGATCCTGCGATGGGGAGTGGAAGAGCTACCATTGGAGGGGGTGAGCACGGCCGAGAGGGTGGAGCTGGAGGCTCCTGAGGCCGTGACCATCCCTCCGGGGGCCGAGGCCGTAGTGCCGGCCCGATGGTCAGCTCGCCCGACATGGCAGGAATCCTGCGGCCTGGTCGAACCGGTGGCAGCGCTATCCGTACCTGGTTTAATCGTGGGCCGTACCCTTGTAAAAACGGACGGGCCGGTGGTGGCCGTCCGAGTAATTAATATTAGCACAGAACCACGCACTATAGTGAGGGGCACGAAGGTAGCTGGCTGCACCCCAGTTAGAGAAGTCGCGTCAGTGAGGGGCGAGAACGTCCAGCCGAGCCGGCCCCAGGGGGAGCCTTCAATAAGTTCTAGGAATTGGCCCGATCCCATTTGCGAGATGGTAAATCGTAGTAGTGTAGAGTTGGGAGGTACCCAGAGGGAGGCCTTACACAAACTGGTTGGGTCCCATTTGGACCTCTTCTCCCTGTCCACCGAGGATATTGGACGTACGGGCCTGGTGAAACATCAGATCCACACCGGTGAGGCCCGGCCTATTCGTCAGGCCGCCCGACGGCTCCCTTGGAGCAAGAGGGCGGAAGCTGACGAGCAGGTTGAAAAAATGCTCGACGCAGGCGTGATCGAGCCCTCGGGAAGTCCTTGGATGTCACCTGTTGTGCTGGTCAAAAAGAAGGATGGGACCACGCGGTTCTGCGTGGACTATCGCCAGCTAAACAACGTGACACTCAAGGACTCATATCCCCTGCCAAGGATTGATGACACCCTCGATGCCGTTGCGGGCTCAAATTGGTTCACAACTTTGGACCTCAAGAGTGGGTATTGGCAGGTGGAGATGGATAGGGCAGGGAAGGAGAAAACGGCATTTTCCACAGGTAAGGGACTGTACCAGTTTACTGTGATGCCGTTTGGTTTGTGTAACGCCCCCGCCACCTTTGAAAGATTGATGGAGCATGTACTAGGCGGCATGCCATGGCAATCATGCCTGGTGTACCTGGATGACGTCCTGGTACATGCCCAAACGTTCCCCCAGGCAGTAGCGAATTTGGACCAGGTGTTCGGGTGCCTCAGACAGGCAGGGTTGAAGCTGAACCCGAGTAAGTGCACTTTGTTTGCAAGAGAGGTGGCCTATCTAGGTCACGTGATCGGCCGCGAGGGGGTAAAAACGGACCCAGACAAAATTAAAGCGGTAGAGGAGTGGCCCGCACCATGTACCATCAAAGAGGTGCGGGGATTTTTGGGACTCTGCTCCTACTACCGGCGCTTTGTGGCGAAATTTGCGGAGTTGGCCCGTCCCCTCCACCGGCTTACGGAGAAGGGGACGCGATTTAATTGGACACCGGAGTGCCACGAGGCCTTCCAGAAATTGAAGGGGTGTCTAACATCCGCACCCCTTCTAGCTTACCCCACTAGTAACGGGGCATTTACCCTGGACACGGATGCGAGCCAGGAAGGATTGGGCGCAGTTTTGTCCCAGACACAGGAGGGCGTGGAGAGAGTGATTGGTTACTATAGTCGGGCCTTAAGTAGGCCCGAGCGAAATTATTGCGTCACTCGCAAAGAGTTATTGGCCATGCTGGCTGCCATGAACCATTTCCACCCGTACCTGTACGGGCGGAAATTTTTGGTTAGAACTGACCATTCCTCCTTGCAATGGCTCCTTCGGTTCAAGGAACCGGAGGGCCAAATTGCAAGGTGGTTGGAAAAGTTGCAGCAGTACGATTTTGATGTGGCCCATAGGGCCGGGAAGGCCCATGGTAATGCGGACGCACTCTCTCGGCGTCCTTGTCTGGGGGAAAACTGTAAATTTTGTGCGAGACACGAGGAGAGGGAGCAATTGGGCGATTCCGCCCCGATTCTCGTCGTCCGGGCAACCCGGGTGAGAGGGCCAATTTTGCCACTAACCGCGGACGAGGAATTTGGAGAGTTGGCTTGGAGCACGGCCCAGCAGGAGGATCCTGTTCTGGGGCCGGTGTTCCAATGGGTCAAATTGGGGCAAAGGCCAAAGGGGGAAGAGGTCACCCCCCTCGGGGCGCAAACAAAGGCATATTGGGCTCAGTGGCAGACCCTGGAGTTGAAAGGCAACATCTTATATCGCAAGTGGGTGGAGGTTCCCTCTGATAGAACTTCCTGGCTGGTGATAGTCCCTGACAAATTCAAGAACGTCATATTGCAACAGGTGCATGGTACCCGCTCCGGCGGCCATTTGGGCAGGACAAAGACAATATCTCGGGTCCGCCGGAGGTTCTATTGGGTGAATATGGGGCGTGACATACAGGACTGGTGTCGGAGATGCGACGCCTGTTCTGCCAAAAAGGGACCAGCACGGAGGATGAGGGCCCCCCTTCAATTACATCAGGTGGGGGCCCCCCTTGAGCGGGTGGCTATGGATATTCTAGGACCGCTGCCCCGCACCCGCCAAGGTAATAAGTATATCCTCGTTGTAATGGACTATTTCACCAAGTGGCCGGAGGCCTATGCCCTCCCCAACCAAGAAGCAGGGGTGGTAGCACAGGCCTTCGTAGAAGGATTTGTATGTCGGCACGGGATTCCACAGGAGCTGCACACCGATCAGGGTCGAAATTTTGAAAGCCAATTGCTAAAAGATGTGTGCAGACTCCTGTCAATTCGGAAAACCAGGACCACGCCCTTGCGGCCACAATCTGACGGGATGGTGGAAAGGTTCAATCGAACATTGATCCAACAACTGGCATTGTTCACCACCACCCGTCAGGATGACTGGGACGAACATCTCCCGTACCTGTTGATGGCCTACCGAACTAGCCAGCACGGGGCCACCGCATGCAGTCCAGCGTTGCTTATGTATGGGCGGGAGTTACGGGCTCCCGCCGACTTGCTATGCGGTCCCGTGCCAGACACCACGGATACACCGCCGAGGGAGGGGTACGCACGTCACCTGGAGGAAGGCATGGAGCGGGTCCATGCCTTCGCCCGCCGCCAGCTCCATCTGGCGGGGGCCAAGATGAAGCGCAGGTACGACGACCGGAGCCAGGGGAGTCAATACGCTCCGGGGATGAAGATTTGGTTCTTTAATCCCCGGAGGCGGAAGGGAAGGTGCCCAAAACTCACCTCCCCCTGGCAAGGCCCAGGAGTCGTCCTGTCGCAAATCTGTGACGTGGTCATTAAGATCAAAATGGGGCCACGGACCCCCCCTCGGATCGTCCATGCCGACCGGATAAGACCTTATGCCGGCGAGCAGGCGCCCTCATGGATCGCCTCGGCTCTAGATGCCGAGGCAGGACCCAGTACCTCTTGCGACGGGGGCTCGTAGCGTCAGAGGACTGGGGGGATGGTAGTAGGAGATGCCCCGCTGTGGGGGGGATGGCAACTCTGTCATCCCTCACCAGTGGGGCAAATGCGCTATAGATTATGGGGTTTATGGCAGTGAAAACGAGCCAGGGAGGGCTTGGATAATGATAGGGATCTAGCGAAGATGACCTTAGGTAACGATAAGGTTAGTTAGTGACTGATACCTGTAGTGGGGACGCAGGTAGGTTAGTGTGGTTGATAATGACGTGGGAGCGCAATAGTTTAAAGGGACGACTGGGAAGCGCAAGTTTCAGAGGGGAGGAGTTAGCTGAGATGATGCCGTGTGTGGGAGTGATTGAACAGGTGTGATTGCACAGGTGTGCAACTGAACAGGTGGATGGAGCAGTGTATGAGTGAGTGAGTGATGGTGATTGTGTATTGTGATGACCAAGTGGTCCAGGAAGAAAGGAGGGTGCAGGTGGCACCAGGTGAGATTGCACAGGTGTGCAACGACAGGTGAATGGAGGGCAGGTGTATGGAATAAATGGTATGGAGTATTGGAATGGATGGTCGTGGAGTGAGTATGGTGGAAATTGTGGAGTGGAGTGGATGGTGCGAAGGTGTGAATGGGGGAAGAGTGGACCCCCATCACGGATACCCGGGGCGGGTAGTGTAAGTGTTAGGTAGAGGGTATAGGTAAATTGTAGTTGGATATTGGCATCTGTGGTGCGGGTGACAGAATGGTATGTGGATGGGTGCGTTGGTGTTGTGGAAATGGCTGGGCGTGTAGCCTGTTAGTGTGGGTAGTTGGTTTGGGCACTCCACCACTGTAAGGATGTCGGCCAGGTGAGGCCGCAGGTGGGCTCTGGGAGCCGGTAGTAGTTGTGTGGATGGGGCCCGAGGATCCGGAGGACGGACCCGGGTAGCCCAGTGCCAAAGGGCACCAAGGGGTGACAGAGCCAGGAGAGGGGCTGCCCCCAGTTAGATAGGTTAGGGTGAGGAGCTAGGTAAGCTCGGGTGGCAACTACAGTGGTGGAGGTGTGCAGGTGGGTAGACCTGTTGGGAGAGGTACACGTCGCAGCCCAGAAATTGTGCTAGAGCACCGGGAGATGAATCGGGGGAGTGAGACCCCAAAATTGAGGAGCACCACAGTTTGGCCAATGGGAATTGGTTATTAGAACCCATAGTGTAAGTTGGCCAATGAATTGGCAGGGAAAGACCCCGGGTAGTGTAAAGTGTGTTAAAATCATTTAGAGGATAGTTAGGATGAAGGATCTCCTCACACCATCTGCATCCACTCACCTGAGGTGACAGGTACTCCACACCATGCCATGTTTGATTATTTTTTTACTGTGCAAATGTTTGGGTTGTGAGACGCATCATGACGTGGGTGTGACATTGTGCTTTGATGTTCCATCTCTGCCTCCTTATGAGGATTGATGATGAATTTGATGATGGCAAATTTTGAAGTAGAGGGATTGTGGTGACGAATTTGGTATAAGGGAAATATGGGGAAGACGTGACAGTAGTGACGAATTTGTAAATGGGTAGATTTTGTAAATATGGGGTAAGAGCAAGGGTAGTGTAGGTGACAGGGGGGTGACGTACGGTAGGGACGAGCTTTCTCACTTCGCCCTCCGTACGCATTTCACCTTGCATTGCCTTGTTTGACGTGTACCCTTGTGACCTTACCCCTCGCTCAATTGTCTTTCTTTTGTCTCCCACATGACCTGTGCGCCATTGGGTGCCGAGGGGAGCGTGCGTGAGGTGGCCATTGTGCGCCCGAGATTCCCAGAACCAGCACGCATTGCGTTGATGTACCACTTTATGGACCGCTGTTCGGCGGCCAAGTACCACTTGATGGACCCCAGGTTCTGGGGCAGGGCACCTCTGTTGGAAACCGGCCATAGTGGCCAGGGAATCTTGCTTGCGGACCTCGGTAAGGTGGCACCTATGCCAAACAGGTGGACCACCCTTAGTTGGCCCCTGAGGCCCTAAATAAAAATGGACACAAGTTGTGCTTTTTTTAGTATGTCCAAATAGGCCGCATGAAGCCAGAAGACGTCGGGAAGAACATCGGCCCAGCAGAGAAGGAGAAGACCACCACCAGTTGTTTTGTTGTGTTTATTATGAACCATGGTAACCGCACCGGATGGTGTTTTTGGGTGCTTTGTGGTGTTTGGGTGCTTTTGGGTGCTTTGGTGGTATTGGTACTGGTGCATCGATGCAATGCGTGCTGTCTCCTCCCTCCCAACAGGAATTTCTTTCTCTTGTTCCCTAAAAAGAAAAAGAAAAAAACACACAGGTCCTGGGTTGCGTTGTAAATAAGAAATCACGTCATTGTAAATAATGCTCCCCACCGTAAATGTATAGTTTCAGAATAATTCCGTAATTCGGTTAGCTGTGGGCTTGAGTCTGTTAGACAGGATGCAATGCAATAGGGGGACATACTTATTTGTGTTTTAAAATTGTCACACTCAGGGTCAGGTTAATTGTAGAGGGAATTACACCTACATGTCACACTCAGTTAAGTCTAGTAGGCCCGAGGACGTGCCTGAAGAAAGGAGGGTGCAGTGTAACGATTTTGAGAAGTGTAACGGGTTTTGGGAAGTGTAACGGGTTTTGAGGAGTGTAACAATTTTGGAGGAAGGGTAACGGATGTGAAGAGTATGGTTTTGGTATGGTAACATCCTGGTAATGTAAATAATGGTCGCAGCCGTCCTCCTAATTAATTTCATAGAACATACACGCAGGTCACGATATATCTTTTAAATAGTGTATTTCCTTATTCCATGTAGGCTAAGTATGTGTTTTCCACTAGATTGACTTTGCATTGTATCAAACAAAATAAGCGTAGGCCCTTCCAATTTCCCCAAAACCTCAATTTCCCCAAAACCTCCCTTCCAATTGCCTTCCGCATTTTGGCTGGTTTTCTTCAAACCACCATTGGCCACGAGGTAAGGTTGGAGAAGAAAGGCGTGGCTCCACCTCGTCAGAAGAGGGCAGGAGTGAACCGGCCCTAACAGCCAATCAACACCGCGGTGAGTGACCCGGTAGGCGTGCCCTCGGAGCCGGCGGCTTAATTCCGCCGGAGGTGATAAAAGCGACTGCAGGGGACTGCTTTACGAGTCCAGATGAGAGATGACTGGAGAGAGGCCTTGAGAGATACGCTGGGGGATGACCTGGAAGAGGAGCGCAATCTACCTACCTACCTACCTACCTACCTACCTGCCTGCCTGCAATACCCCCCTGTCGTTGGAGAGACGCGCTGAACGGAGGGAGACGGCTCCACCCCAGGAAGAGGAGCAGGTGTGCCGAGCCAGCGCGTGACGGCCGCGGATACGCGACGGAGGTTTTCCCGCCAAAACCGCGAGGGGTGCTGCGGCCTCCGACCTTGCCTTCCTCCACGCGTCCACCTCAGCTATTCCTTCCTGCAATATCCACCGTGTGAGTGTGAACGTCCAGTCCTACTCGTTTGTCTTGGGGATTAAGTAAATGAAATAGAATAAGTTAACAATGCACTGTGTGACTGCTCTTTTCCATCTATTGCTGTAAATAATATTGGTCGCTCTAAAATATTGCTTGTGTGTGTATAATAAATCTGTTCTTCCTCCGTATTCTTCTTCTTCTTTTTCATTCTCTTGCGATCGCTTTAGAGATTTCCCGATTGAATATCCGTGGGGCGATCTGGTCAACGTCGGGTGAAATCGGGTTTTAATCGGGGAGTAACTGTTCGGACGCGGTTAAATACACCACCGCTCGGTCCATATAACATCTAAAAGCCGCGTCTGTAACAATATATATATACATATATATATATACGTATATATATATATATATATATATATATATATATATATATATATATATATATATATACATATATATATATTGTTACAGACGCGGTTTTAGATGTTATATTGACCGAGCGGTGGTGTATTACCGCGTCCGAACAGTTACTCCCCGATTAGAACCCGATTCCACCCGACGTTGACCAGATCGCCCCACAGATATTCAATCGGGAAACCTCTAAAGCGACCGAAAGAGAAGGAAAAGAGAAAAAGAAGACAGAGTACGGAGGAAGAACAGATTTATTATACACACACAAGCAATGGATGGAAGCAATCACACAGCGAATCGTTAACTTACACTATTCATTTTACTTAACCCCAAGACAACGAGTAGGACAGGACGTTCACACTTACACAGGGGATATTGCAGGCAGGTAGGGCTTGAGGTGGATTGCTTGAGAGGGAGGCGAGGTCGGAGGCAGCAGCTCTCAATTCCTTGCGGTTTTGGCGGGAAAACCCTCCGTCGCGTATCCGCTGCTGTAGACGTCACGCGCTGGCTCGGCACACCTGCTCCTCTCCTGGTGGAGCCGTCTCCCTCCTTTCAGCGCGTCTCTCCAAAGGTGGTTTCCTCTCCGAGTACCTCTCCTCTTTGGCTTGGAGCGTTTCGCATCTCACCGCTCTTCTTGGTGCCGCCTCTTCGCTCCTCTCCCAGGTCATCTCCCAAGTCATCTCGTAAAGCAGTCCCTTACAGTCGCTTTTATCACCTCGGGCGGAATCAAGCCGCCGGCTCCGAGGGCACGCCTACCGGGTCGCTCACCGCGGTGCTGATTGGCTGTTAGGGCTGGCTCACTCCTCCCCTCTTATGACGAGGTGGAGACACGCCTTTCTTCTCCGAGATTAGCACATGGGCAATGGCGGCCTGCGGGATTGAAAACAACTCCCACCCTTTTGAAAGGAACTTTGGAGAGCGGAGATGTTTGGGGAAATTGCAAGGGCCTACTCTTATTTTGTTTGATACAATGCAAAGTCAATCTAGTGGGAAACACAGATTTAGCCTACATGGAATAAGGAAATACACTATTTAAAAAGATATATCGTGACCTGCGTGTAAGTTTCATGGAATTAACTAGGAGGACGGCTGCGACCATTATTTACATTACCAGGGTGTTACCATACTTTTGTAACGTTCACATTGTAACGTTTTCACTTTTCACATCCGTTACACTTCCTCCAAAATTGTTACTGCACCATTGTTATTGTTACACTTCTCAAAAAACCGTTACACTTCTCAAAATCGTTACAATATATATATATACATATATATATATATATATATATATATATATATATATATATTGTTGCGGTTTTGAGAACCCTTCACTAGTAAATTTTTGTAAATGTTCCCTTATAAATAATCCCCTGTAGATATTCCCATTTTTGGTGTAAAAGGTCAAAGGTCGCACCCGAGTTAGGCCACGAGCAACACGTAGCAAAGCATAGGCTTCTTCTTTAGTTATTTCATTAGTATGTGTTTCAGGTAAGGATCTGTTTCCAATAGTTGAATCTGCGTTGTATTCATCAAATAACCTAGGCCCCTTCAATTATCCCCAATCTCTCTCTCCAAAGTGCCATTAGCCGTATTGCCGTCGTCGCTGCCTTTTGGTTTGTTCCTGCCCCCCGCCATAAGCCATGTGGCAGAGTGGGAGAAAAAGGGAGGAGCGGCCAGGAACATAGGCGTGGCCCCATCAATGCGTCACGAGGGGAGGTACCAATGAACCCTTGTGACCAATCCGGGCCGAGGTGTGTTCACCGGTAGGCGGAGCGAAGCGGACGCGGCTTGATATGCGAGGCTTGTGATAAAAGCGCGAGCGCGAAGCCCTTTCACGCAGATGCGGGGGAGAGAGCAGATGATCAAGAGAGGAGAGAAGATCAGCAGATGATCGGCAAACTTGAGCGAACAGCGCAGAGACGGCGAATGATAAGAACCTTGCGTGGAGGATCGCTTGGGACGATCGTGTGATACGAACTGCCGTGGTTTTGAGAGCGTTCGGCACGCTATACGTACGGAGATCCCACGCCCCTCGCATTTGTAAGGTCCGGTCGCGCGCCAACGACACCAGCTGCCTGCCATTCTTCGCGGCAGACCCGGAACAATCTGCTTGGACCCTTCTCTTCCTTCCCACCACCACCACCCCATTCGTGTAAGTGTGTTTGTATTGTCATGGGCGTGTTATATAAGAGTGTATAAGGTTGCCCTATGTCCTTTTATTTCCCTCTTCTTGTATATCCCCTTCTTTCGTTTCCTCTTTTAGGTAATAAATAAACCATATTTGTTCTTCCTTCACCCTTCTTATTCTTTGGTTCCTCTCATCCGATCGCTTTAGTCTTTTCCCAAATTAATACCTGTGGCATGATTAGAACCGCTCAGAATCGGGTTAGTTTTATTGCTAACGGCTCGAGCCTCGGATTGCTAAACCGCTCGGCAAAATTCCATCTTGTCCGTCGCTCGGGCAGAAGTAGCGCCCTGCTTTGCGGCGAGGTTGGCGAAGGTATCTGGGACCCCATTGACCAGTCACCCTGGTCAACCTCAACCCCGCAAAGGAGCACGATACCTTCTAGGACTCGGACGGCCAGTGTAATAGACAAGGGGATTAAACCCCCCTCGGTAAGGGGAGCGCCGTAATGTGAGATCCGCAACAATATATATATATATCTATATATATATATATATATATATATATATATATATATATATATATATATATATATATATACAGTATATATCTATATATATATATATATATATATATATATATATATATATATATATATATATATATATATATATATATATATATATATATATAAAATTATATATATATATCTATATTATAATAGCCGTAGATGATTCTGTCTGTCTGTCTGTCTATCTGTTGGGTGTCTGTCCGGGGTGTGGCTTACTCGGTTTGCAGAGTAGCTCCACCCATAGCTCCACCCATTCTGGGAGTGGCTATAAACAAATATCCACCATTTTATTAACTCGCATAGCTTTGAGTCTCTCTCACGCCTTTATCTCCAATCTAACTCACCATATGATTTCATTTTTATCGATGGTTTTGGACTCGGTGTCAGCAATAATTGAGAACATTCCACACACGCGGGAAAATGCAGAGATATATTTTTAAAAATCGCGTCATGGTGTATCATACACCGCCCAACATGACACCGACGGCAACGTGTCGATATATATTAAAAATTCGCTTTTGCTTTTCCGTTAAGATATATTACTTTTTCGTTTGATGACAGTCGTCACAAAAACGTCAACAATGATGCCGACATATATTTCTTCGTTTTTATTTAATTCAATATTATTAGCCGGAAGTAAAATATGTTTCAGGAAATTACCGAGAGATATTTCTTCGTTTTTTTAAATTAGTTATGTGCGAATACACTTTAAATAGGTTTATTTGAAATCTTTAATTTTCCACAATATAATTTACTTGCCATTTATCATTTGATGATTACGAGACAAATTCCTCTTGAGGATCGTGACAATTCATGCGCTGCGTGGAAACTTCTATTTCCAAAATGAATGAGACGATCGATGAAGAACGCAGACTTGAACAGGATGCAGCAAGAAAACGAATGAGACGGGCGAACGAGTCCATCGACGAACGTCAATGCAAACTTGCGGGGTCACCCGTGGGAATCCCACGGGCATGGATGTGTGTGACATTTCGACATATTGAGTTAGATGCTGCACATTCATTTTTACAAAATGGTTACTGGCAAGTCATCAGATCCAGAAATGGTGTAAAAACCACCGTTTAGAGGCCATTTTTCCCCGCAAAGCGGGGGTTGGCCTTTTCGGGGACCGTGGTAGTTGTTGTTTTTTTGTCCCCTTTTTGAAGCAATGTTTTACGGCCGGATGCCCTTCCTGACGCCAACCCTTTTTGCCGCCTTCAACGACAAACAGGGAATTACCAGTGAACTGGTACTCAATTAGCCGACCTCGGAAGGATGACAGGCTGAGTCAACCCCCCTGGCATTAATTCGGCGATCGACCGAGATTCGAACCCAGGATCCTAAGCCGGCACCCTAGCCGCTAGCCCAACACCAGAAATGGTGTCATGAACACAATTTATTTACGCACAAGCACAAAAGCAAGACGGGCCGATTTCCGATTCCGACGGGCCGACGGGCGAGACGGGCCGATTTCCGATTCCGACGGGCCGATTTGGAGCAAGAAAAAGAACGAGACGGGAGAAAAAGGAGAGAAACGAGACGGGGAAAGCCGATTGGAGAGGCGAGTGAGGCGCGATTGGAGAGGAGTGTGAGGCGCGATTGGAGAGGAGTGTGAGGCACGATTGGAGAGGAGTGTGAGGCGCGATTGGAGAGGAGTGTGAGGCGCGATTGGAGAGGAGTGTGAGGCGCGATTGGAGAGGCGTGTGAAGGATTGGAGAGGAGAGGAGTGTGAGGGATTGGAGAGGTGAGGGATTGGAAAGGAGAGGGATGTGAGGGTTTGGAGAGGAGAGGAGTGCTAGGTGGAGAGAGGAGAGTGTCAGGTGGAGACAGGAGAGTGTCAGGTGGAGACAGGAGAGTGTCAGGTGGAGAGGAGTGAGGGGTCACATATTATGTGAAATAACTAAATTCACACCATTTCTGGATCTGATGACTTGCCAGTAACCATTTTGTAAAAATGAATGTGCCGCATATAACTCAATATGTCGAAATGTCACACACATCCATGCCCGTGGGATTCCCACGGGTGACCCCGCTAGTATATATATATTATATATATATATGTATATATATATATATATGTATATATATATATATATAATATATATATATATATATATATATATATATATATATATATATTATATATATATATGTATATATATATATATATGTATATATATATATATATATATATATATATATATATATATATATATATATATATATATATATATATATATATATATATATATATATATACAGACTTGGCATTTAATATGGACTATTTTTTTTTTCTTGACTTGGGTTTACTTTCTGAACTCAGTATATCAATCAGGTGAGTTTCTTTTACCCTTCGGTGATGTCTTTGTTGAAAGAACCATGTCACTGATTGTCTTTCGCAGCAAGAAGTCAATACCAGGATTATATCACAGGTGGCGTGACAAAATGTAAGGACAGGTACATTTGACGATTGGCTTCACAATCGGGTATATAAGGGTTGTTGCGTTCTGTATTAGTGGAAAACAACTGCTGCATGTCTACAAAAGTTATTGCCGCTTCCTCTGGAGATGGTCCGTCAACTTGACAATGCTGTTGGTCATGGAGTGGTGGCTTTACGAAATTCTGGCATGAAACAGCTTGCTATTGCTCGGCAGTATGGCATCACTCAAGGTCAGGTGTCAAAGATCCTGAAACGAAATGCTCAGAGGGGTGTCCCTACTCCAATATCGAGGCCAGGACGTCCACGCAGAACCACAAGGAGAGATGATCGCCTGCTGCCCCGGTTAGTCTGCAATGGCCGTACCAAGTCAGCTAATCGGCTTAGGGCTGAGTGGCAGCAACTGACAAATGTGCCTGTATCCAGAAGGCTAGTCAACCAACGACTGGTTCAAGCAGGCTATCGTGCCAGGCGTCCCCTGAGAAAGCCACGCCTGACCAGACAACACAGCCAGCGCCGATTGCAGTGGGCCAGAGAGCACCGTCAATGGCAGCCAGGACACTGGAATCACGTGACCTTCAGTGACGAGTCTAGATTTCTGGTCTATCGTCAAGATGGCCATGTCCGAGTGCGCAGACAAGTGCATGAAGCCCACAACGAAGATTGTATACTGCCAAGAGTCCAAGCTGGAGGTGGTGGGGTGACCGTTTGGACTGCTTTTCATGCAGGGGGCAAAACAGACCTGGTTGTTCTGAATGGAAACCTGAACCAGTTCAAGTACAGGGTCATTCTGGAAGAAACATTGCTTCCATTTGCTCGTGCAGCCTTTCGAGGAAACTTTGTCTTCCAAGATGACAATGCACGGCCTCATCGTGCTCGCATGATCCAACACTTTCTTGCTGACCGTGGTGTAGAGCATATGGAGTGGCCTGCCATGTCCCCGGATATGAATCCGACAGAGAACTTGTGGGCAGAATTAACGCATCAAATCGACAACTTGGACCAGCAGCCCACCTCTGTGCGTGAATTGCAGCAGACTAATGTCACTGCATGGCAAGCGATTCCTGTCCAAACCTTGGCAAATCTCGTGAACAGCATGCCTCAACGTGTACGTGCTCTCCTGAATGCTCGTGGGGGTTACACGAAGTACTGAACTGTAATTTTACTGTCCATAATCCCAGCCATAATTTAGCTTTTGTTTTTGTTGAAATTTTTTTTGGCTAATGTGCAAAATAAAGAGATACTTCTGGAAAACGTACAGAAGTTTAACACAGTGCTGTCCATGAATTGAGTTCGATATCAGTTTACATCACTTTCAAGGATCAATTTATTTGCTTCGAAATGTCAAATGTGGTTTTTGTTTCTTTTAAAGGTCACTTTAACAAAATCTAGAATAATTTCAACATAATTCCAATGAACTTTTGGTTCGAAGTCATCTTGAAAAGTAAGTTCACCCCTACAAAAAAAATATTCCATATTAAATGCCAAGTCTGTGTGTATATATATATATATATATATATATATATATATATATATATATATATATATATATACATACATACATACATACAGTCGGACCCACTATTTGCAGGGTATACGTTTCTGGAAAATCCGCGAATAGCGAAACCCATGAATAGCGGGGGCATTGTTTCAATGGAAAAAGGGGGGAAAGGTTCCAGAGTCACGAAAATCTGTGAATAGAGAGGACCAAACCGTGAATGGCGAGGCAAAATCCTCGAATGGTGACACAAATCCCGAGAATGTTGACGATAATCCGCAAAGGTCGATGAACGTCCCGGAAATGGCGAGACAAAACCCACGAATGTCAATGAAAATCCGCGAATGCATGCCGTGCCATTGTTTCAATGGGGAAAAGGGAGACAGCTAATTCACAAATAGATACTGTGGAGTGTTTTCATTCTGTACAGTAACTCGCAGGGATAAGGTGTTATGCAGTTGGTGGGATATCCCGCGAAGCAATGTTTACCTGTGAACGGTGGAATATCACATGAAGCTATTCACAGTGTGAATGATGGGATATCCCACGAAAGCCGTGAAAACGCTAAGCACATGGCAGCAAACGCAGCAGCAGGTCATGCTCACAGCTCGTAGATGTTTTTTGCATATGTCCAGCTGCTTTATGCATGGCTGGTGAAAGATAGGTTTTATAAATACTGTAAGTCAAGCTAACGGCTCGTGAATTTTACTTTTGCGCCCCTTAAAAACCGCGAATTCGAGGAGCATGGTTGCAAATATGGAAAAAACCCAGCGAATTCGTGGAACACGGCTGCGAATAGAAAAAACCCGCGAATTTGTGGAACACGGCCGCGAATAGAAAAAACCCGCGAATTTGTGGAACACGGCCGCGAATAGCAAAAACCCGCAAATTCGTGGAACACTTTCCATTCAGGTTGCTTCTCACAATCCAGACTTGATCTGCTTAACAGAAACTTTCGTCCTTCTGATTCCTTAATATCTCTTCCTGCTTACTCCCTCCTCCGGTATGATAGACCTGAGCCTCGTCCTGGTGGTGGGGTTGCTATCTTTATCAAAAACTCCTTGCACTGCCCTCTCTCCACCCCACCCCCAGGAGTACCTCTGGCTATGGCTTCCTCTCCACTCCCACCTTTTGTTCATATGTGTTCTGTACCATCCTCCAAACAGTGATGACTCCATTTACATTTCGCTGTCTGACAACATGGACCAACTTCTATCAACTCACCCAAACTCTCTCTTCCTCATATGTGGCGACTTCAACTGTCATCATGCCAGCTGGCTGGGTGTGGGTTCCTCTCTCACCAGCTATGGCACCTCAGCAAAGGACTTCTGTGACTCATTGGGACTGACACAATCTGTCAATTTCCCGACCCGGATCTCAGTCAATGGAGTATCTTCTCTTCTCGACTTGGTTATGACAAACTTCCCTGCAAATGTCTGCTGCTCTTCTTCTGCTCCAATCGGTTCTTCTGATCATGTGCTTGTTAAAGTGGACATCTATCTGGCCATTCTCAGAGAGCCTCCTCAGCGCCGACGAGTCTGGCATTTCACTCAGGCTGACTGGCACGGTCTGGAAGCAGCCATCAATCATCTGCACTGGTCTCCCATCTCTACTGCCTCTGACATCAATTCTTCCTGGGAATTCTTCCAAAGCAAACTGCTCTCTCTCATGCACAGATTTATCCCGTCTCGTCTTCAGTTGTCTTCCCCTTCCTCCCGTCCATGATACACTGAATCTTGTGGTGAGGCAGTTGCCCTGAAACAACTTGCCTTTGCCTCTTGGAAGGCAAATCCAACTGAAGGCAATCTCAGTTCCTTCCACCAAGCTCGGAACAAGTGTGTGTCTACCCTCAGGAGTACCAGGATGCACTATCTCTCCACACTCAAGATTGAACTCTCAAACCTGTCTCCTTCCTCCAAATCCTGGTGGCATCTGGGCAAATCCGTTTCTGATGTTTGTTCCCCCTCCATTCCCTCCCTTACCTCAAATGGCTACACAGTTGACACGGCACGTGACAAAGCCAAATGCCTCAACTCTGTGTTTGCCTCAAAATCTTGTGTCCCAAACCCATCTCTCTATGTTCCCACCTTATCCAGTCGAACCCAATTGCTCCTGGACTCTGTGTCCTTCTCTCCTGACAAGGTGGAGAATTTTTTGCCAAACCTCCACTCTGAACCTGCAACTGGACCAGACGCCATCAGTCCACGGGTCCTAAAATCCTGCTCTGCCGCTCTATCTCACCCTCTCTCTGTTCTTTTCACCCTCTCTTTTGCTCAAGGTCATCTACCAGCATCTTGAAAATCAGCAAACATTACCGCTTTACACAAAAAAGGTGCAAAAACAGATCCTTGCAACTACAGACCAATCAGCCTGCTCCCAATTATTATCAGCAAAGTCATGGAATCCATCATTGCTTCGGATATCAAATCCTTCCTCTTCCCAATGGCTTGATCTCCGATCATAAATTTGGATTCAGACCAGGTCATTCTACTCTGGACATGTTGCTTCTGCTGTCTCAACAATGGATGGAGGTCCTCAATGCCAAACATGAAATCAGAGCTGTCTCCCTTGACATATCACGTGCCTTCGATACGGTCTGGCACCCAGCTCTGCTCACCAAACTCTCCTCCTATGGTATGCATGGAAATCTCCATGCATGGCTTGCGGACTTCCTCTCTGGTCGTAGGCAATGTGTGGCCCTGAATGGATTTCTCTCATCTCCCCTTCCTGTTCTGGCTGGAGTTCCCCAAGGTAGTGTTCTGGGCCCTGTGCTATTTCTGGTCTTCATCAATGATGTCTCCGACTCTCTGGAAAATCCTCTGTCTCTTTGCTGATGACTCCACTATCTGCCGCTCCATTTCTCATCCCTCAGATCGGCAGTCTGCAGCCTCCTCACTCTCTGCAGACCTGGACAAAATCACAGACTGGTCAAACAAGTGGAACATGCCTTTCAATCCTGACAAATCTCACACTCTTACTATGACTCTCCAAAAAGACCGACTGCAAAACCCTCCCATCTACTTTTTTTCTTTTTTTTCTTTTTTTTGTATACTGAATCGAGGCTCGTGAAAGAGCTAACATTTATTTCACAAACAAATCAACCAGACAAACAAAATATATAAAAAGAGGGAGCGGAAGACAAGATGGGGAGAGAAGGGGAAGCACACAAACACAACATTTGAGAGCAGGGGGAAGTGTGGGAGGGAGAGGGCTTGGGGTGAGGAGGCGTGGGAAGGGGGGGGGGGTAGAGGTATAAAACACAAGGGGACCGAAATTAGCGGGGGTAGAAAAGATCAAGGTTTTGGATGGGGGAAGATAAGAGATGGTGGTGAACAGCTGTTTTAAAGACCTGGAGGGTGGAGTGGGATTGAAGAGAGTGAGGGAGTTTGTTCCAGAGGCGGGAGAAAAGAGGAATGAAGGAGTGAAGGTGAGAAGAAAGTCTTGATTTTGGCAGTTTAACCATAAGAGGGGCTGCAGGCAGATATTGTGCGACCTGCAGGAATATTTGGGGGACAGAGCCCAGAGAGAGCTGGGAGGGCAAGGCCAGAGAGGAGTCGGTAGAAGACGGAAAGACCACCAACCTGCCTGCGGTGAGTGAGTGAAAGGCCCTTGGGGTTAGCTTCATCGCGGGAGATTCCAATGATTCTGAACGCTTTGATTTCAACAGCGTGAAGACGAGCTAGGTGTGTGGCAGGTGCACCAGACCAGAGGGGAGAGCAGTATTCAGGAAGTGTATGGAGCATTGTATGAGGAATAATTGTGATTGTGCATTGTATTGAATGATGAAGCCTGGGAGGAAGGAGGGTGCAGGAGGCACCAGGTGTGATTGCACAGGTGTGCAAGTGAACAGGTGTATGGAGCAGTGTATGAGTGAGTAATGGTGATTGTGTGTTGTGTTGACCGAATGGTCCTGGAGGAAGGAGGGTGCAGGAAGCACCAGGTGTAGGAGTGATTGCACAGGTGTGCCAATACAGGTGAGCATGGTTGAATGAAATGAATGGTATGGAATACATGGAGTATGGAATGGATGGTGTGGAGGGAGTATGGTGGAAACTGTGGAGTGGAGTGGATGGTGCGAAGGTGTGTATGGGGAGGATGGACCCCATCACGAATACCCGGGGAGGGTAGTTTAAGAGTTAGGTAGAGGGTATAGGTAAATTGTGGTTGGATATTGGCATCTGTGGTGCGTGTGGAAGAATGGTGTTTGGATGGGTGCATTAGTGATGTGGAAAAGACTGGGCGTGTGGCCTATTAGAGGGATGGTTGGTTGAGCGCTCCGCCACTGGTAGTCTGTCGGCCAGGTGAGGCCGCAGGTAGGCTCTGGGAGCCAGTTAGAGTTCAATGGGGCCCGAGGATCCAGAGGAAGGACCCGGGTAGCCCAGTGCCAGAGAGGGCACCGAGGGGGGTAAGCGCCAGGGAGGGCCTTCACCAGGTAGGTTAGTGAGGAGCAGGTACGCTCGGGAGGCAACTTCAGTGGCGGAGGCGCACAGGTAAGTAGACCTGTTAGGGGAGCCACATGACCCAGTCCTGAAATTGTGCAAAGGCACAGGGAGTTGAACCGGGGGAGTGAGATCCCATATTGATGAGCACCACAGTTTGGTCAATGGGAGTTTGGTTCTTAAAACTGCATAGAGTGTAAGATGGCCAATGGATTGGCAGGGAAAGACCCCGGGTAGTGTAAAGTGTGTTAATGTCATTTAGGAAGTAGTTAGGATTGAAATCTCCTCGCACCATCTACATCCACTCACCTGAGGTGACAACTCCACACCGTGCCATGGGTTGTTATTGTTTTTTTTTTGTGCAAATGTTTGGATTTGATGAGACACATCACGACGTGGGTGTGACATTGTGCTTGATGTTCCATCTCTTCCTCCTTATGAGGAATTGATGAGGAATTTGGATGATGGCAAATTTGGTTAGAGGGATTGTGACGAATTTGGTATTAGGAGATATGGGGAAGACGTGATGGTCGCGACGGATTTGTAAATTGTAGTGTAATGTGTAGGTTTTTGTAAATATGGGGAGGGGCAAGGGGGGCAGTGTAGGTCACCTGTGGGGGGCGTACGTAGGGACGAACCTTTCTCAGCTCGCTCCCATGCGCCCCTCATTCTGCATTGCCTTGTTTGATGTGTACCCTTGCGCCCTTGCCTCGCTAACTCTGCGGCTTTGTCTTCCTTCCCCGACCCATGGATCGTTCTCTCTGGGCACTGAGGGGAGCGTGTGGGAGGCCGCGTCTGTGTGCCCGAATCCCCGCAACTAGCTGCCTGCATCCACGCACCACTTTATGGACCACGTTGTTGTGGCCGAGCACCACCATATGGACTCCATGTCTGTGGCCGAGCACCACTCATGGACCCCACAGGTTGGGGCATGGCCCCTCTGCTGGGACCGGCCAGGTTGGCCAGAGGAAGATCTTGCTTGCGGACCTCGGTGAGGTGGCACCAAGCCATACAGGTGAACCACCCATAGTCGGCCCCTGTGGGCCATAAATAAAAATGGACACGGTTTGTGCTTTTGTTTTATTTCCACCAAATAGGCCGCAAGCAAGAAGAACATGAAGAAAGACAACATCAGGAAGAACAACGGCCAGCAGAGGGAGCAGAAGAGCAAGACCATCATCAGTGTGTTTTTTTATTGTGTTTAATTATTGTGTAATGCTGCACTGAATGGTGCATGACTGTGCTATGGTGTTTTGGTGCTCTTTATTGGTGCTGGTCCGTCGATGCAGTGCATGCTGTCTCCTCCCTCCCCACAGGATTTTCTTTTTGTGTCTCCCCAAAAACAATAACAGGTCCTGGGTTGCAGTGTAGATACAAATAATGTCTTGTAAATAATGCTCCCCACCGTAAATGTATAGTTTGGAAACCATTCCGCAATTCGGTTATTCTGTGGGTGTGAATCTGTTAGGTAGGGTGCAATGCAGCAGCGGGACATACTTATTTGTGTTTTAAAACTGTCACACTCAGGGGCAGGTTAATTGTAGAGGGAATTACACCTGCGTGTCACACTAAGTTAAAGTTTTATCGGCCCAAGACGTGCCGTGAGGAATGAGGGTGCTGTGTTACGGTTTTTAGAACCTTCACTTTGTAAATTTAGTATTAAAATCCCTAATAACCCCCTATGTACATTCCCCCTTAATTGGCTGTTAATTGAAATAAGTGCACCTTAGCTAGTCCATGTACAAGCACGTAGCCAATCATAGGCTTCCCTCAATAGTTATCTCTTTATTCTATGTCAGTTTAAGGCTCTGTTTTCCATTAGTTGACTCTGCATTGCACCAAATGAAATAAGATAGATCCCCCTTTTAATTCCCCAAAACGTCATTGCCAACCGCATTTCCAACTGCATCATTGCCAACCGCATTATTGCCAACTGCATTTGCCTCCATTACGGCGTGGTCAACTCGGAGAAGAAGGGTGTGGCCCCACCTCGACATCAGAAGGAGGAGTGAGCCAGCCCCCGATCAACCAACCAAGCATGAGGGGTTTGGCCTGAGAGGGCGGAGGAAAGAAACTTTGAGGAGGTTCAGGAAGATTCGAGGGTGTGGCCTATAAAACCCGTGGCATGAGCCCCCACCGTCAGATGATTGAGGGAGGCAGATGATTGAGGGAGGCAGATGATTGAGGGAGGGAGAGGATTGAGGGAGTCAGACGAGTGAAGAGAGATGCGCAACCTGCGGGAGTACGAGCGAGGGAGACGCTGTTTCCAACCAGCCCCTGCGCACGTGCAGCTTTGACCCGCTGCTATGCGGGAACCAGATTGCGGTGGAGTCGGTGGCCGTCCACTTCCAGCCCCGACGTCCTGTGCGGGACCAAGCTCCAGCCAGCGTCCAGCTGAACCTTCCTCTCCTTCCAGCCATTCGGTCCTGCCTTCATTCCCCATTCGTGTGCGTGAGTTTGTTTTGTCTGTATTGTCCTGGGGTATAACTAAGCTTGTTTAAGTTACCACTGCACTGTGTATCTGCTTTTCCATTGTCCCTGTAAATTACTTTCGTTCCCTTCTTTGATTAGTTTTGTATAGCCATAATAAATAGTTGTTCTTCCTACCTTCGTCTTCTTCATTCTCATTCGGTCGTTTTCGTGATTTCTCGATTGAGTTCCTGTGGCACGATTTGGCCAACCGCTTTATAATCGGGTTAGTCTTGTTAACGGCCCGCGTCGTGGCTCACTTCGCTTGGCGTAATCCATTAACGCTGCGGCTCGGGCAGAAGTTATTCCCTCGTTCCCGGCTGGCAGCAGTAATTAGGTAAGTAGCGAACCCCTAGGCCTACGGACCCTACCTACCGTCGGTCCGGTAAGGACGTTGTAACTTCGAGGGCCACGTCGGTCAGTCACAGACAAGGGGATTAATCCCCCCTTGATAAGGGGAAAAGGGGCCGACGTTGAGATCCGTAACAATATATATATTGTTATGAATTTTGGGGTAGGCATATATAGATTTAGGTAGATCTGCATCGGTATCATGCTTCGTCTGTCGTGTTAGAGAATCTCGATGTAATAAGTTCTGTGTTTAGGCGGTTTGTTCGGATCAAGTGTTTACCTGTGATAATACGAGGATGATCTGGTGATAGGTAGAATAGGGACCAAGATATTCCCCTGTGTGTCAGACCTGGTGATCAATCCTGTGTCCCGTATGACAACGCACTCTTCTAGAGACTTAGCTAGGCCCTTAGCTGCACACATTAATTAATTTCCCTCTCCCACAATAAGACTTACAGAACCACAGGCAGGAAACCAGATCGGGGCACCGCCGATGGGGCCGCAGCCAGCCACACCACCAGCTGGCCAATGATTGGTGGAAGGAAGCGGCAGACTGGTTGGCCACAGACGGAGGGCATGACATGAAGGGCAGAAAGTGCTCAGCCAATGAGAGAACATCAACGCACTGAGAAGATTCGAGAAGTCAAGGGGCACCGCGCTGGTTGGGGGAGAGGAGGGCTGACGTCATCTGACGGCGAGTAAAACCTCTCGCTCACCAGCATTTTCCTCTCTTCCTTAGCCCTCTTGCTCTGGACTGTCCGATTGAGCTCTTCCCTTTGTCCTTGTCGTGTTGGCTGCCTTCCTGTTGGACCTTCCTTCTGCCCTTGCTTTTCCTCCCGTTTTGGGAGTTTCACTTCGAAAGACGTTGGAGCGCCCTGGCGTTCACGTGCGAACGGCGAGCGTACGAGCTGCAGCAGCCGGGAGACCATTGCACGCTCACTCGCTTGGTGCGAGAGGCCTGGTGGATGGGGGCGCGGGGAGGCTGGCATCGGGCGACGGTGCTCAAGCCCGACAATTCCTGATGGATGCTACACACCACAGAAAAGCCAGCACAAACGTAAACACGACGATTCTTTTATTTACTTCTTTCCCTTGTCTTGTATGTGAAGTGAGGTGTGCGAGATCCCAACCTAGGTTTTAGTTCTTCCGTCGCGTTTCATTGTTCTTGGGTTCCGTTCAATAAATAATTTATTTTTGTACATTGAATTTGTGTCTTCGTTCGCTTGATGTAATTTCCTGCAGGTTTGAGGGCTGCCGTCGGAACCAGAGGTAAGGTACTTCAGCATCCCCTCACCACCCTCCTCACCTTTCTTACCCTCCTCCCTCCCCGCGAGTATGAACTCTGCCATATTTGAACTGAACGCCTTCGGAGTTAAAGCTTGCCCGGTTGAT